>NW_015387101.1:169218-180778 GCF_001527695.2 Protobothrops mucrosquamatus
CAGAGAGTGGAACCCCATTTGAGCCTCATATTTTTGCCCTTCCTAGGTCAAAAATAATCTTTTATTTTCTCTTATCTTAAAGATTTCTATATTATTCCCTCTATCTCTTTGCATACTTGATGGCCTTACCTTACACAAAGCATTCTTTTAAAATGTACTTAAAATACATAATTAAAATATGTAAAATATATATTATGGTTGCAGCAGCCATCATCACCTCTTGTGGAACCAAATTCAAATTCTGGTTGAAGAGTATATGAACATGTGAGCATACGTTCTAGTATTGTGTTCCTTAAAGTTCCATTTTTCTGGCATCTTGCATTTTGCTTGCATTTTTTTCTGTGCAAATTTGGATTTGTTTATAGTTTTTCTTAACTTCTCAAGGCTTCCTTCTCAATAAATTTATTTCTTTAACCTCTGTAGTCCTGCTGATATTCTGTTGGATCTGATGAAACCTATTCTAACTTGTTGCTGAAAGAAAAATCTTCATCAGGGTCCAGTCCAAACTGGGAATAAACAAAATGGAGACTGCTTTAGAAAGAAGGTTGTAGTTTATTAAAGAGCAGAGCCAGACAGAAATGTGGCTCTGGGAAAGCTGACCACATGGAGCAGGGAGTGATGGGTTTTTATACCTTCTTGGGCTTTTGTGTTTGAAGTTGTTCCTCTGGTATGAACTTTGACCTGAGGCTCAGTGTGCCTTTTTGGTATTCTGATAGTGATGGGTTAATCCTATTATGTCCTAAAGGTCATATCCTGCTTCCCTGGGGCTGTGGCTGTGGCTGATGGCTATGTCTTATGTTAGACTTTTTTGGGTGAGGGTTGTTGGTTCTAGGGATCTTTGTCTTTCTAATCCCATCAGCTCTAAGCTTCCTGGTGCCAGTCTTTCTGAAAGGAGTATCAAATCTGCATTTCTACAGACCTGGTTTTTGCTTGGGGCAGGGAGACTGGGAGCTGTCTTTGCCTAAGATTTTTCATTATTCCTTTGGGGAAATATAATATTCTGTTCTTTTTACTATCCCCCCCCCAAAATATTTCCTTCTCTAGGAGGGTAGGGGGGCTGCTGACTTCTAACATTGTAACGCATATTTCAGCAAAACAGGTTAGAAGAAACATCAGATGCATAAAAATATTAATCTGAAAGTTTTTCTATAAAAAGTGGTTTTTCTACAAACCAGCCAGTTTGCAGAAATTCTTCTGAAGTCTAATTTACCCTGCCTGTCTGCGTTTTCTATCCATTAGATGAGATACAAAGGTTTATTCCAAGGAATGTTCAGTGCTTCAGATTCAATCTTTAATAAGTGCTATAGAGCACATAGGAGCACAAATGTAGAACCTACATGAAATTTTCAAAGATCTTCCTCTTTTCCAGGACCTGCAGATACTGTACTTTTATGATCTTAGAAAAGACACAACTACTTTAAGTTTCCAGAAGGATGCTGCATTCACATACCCATTCACTCTGAAGCAGGAGATCAGATTCAAAGCACTATATAGCCCTATTGGAAATATTCATTGTGGGATAGATGTTTGTCAATCATTTTGTGAGGACATTGATCTCTCTAGGGGATAAAATATGCAATCTGATGTTTATATGAAAAGCATAACCTTACTAAAAACTTTTATGAACTTCAGGTTCCATGTACAACTTTAATATATTTTAATTAATTGGACATAATCCACATTGCCTTAGATATTACAAATAGAAACAAATTTCACAAGGGTTACTCCCTTTGCTGTGTAGGAGTTGACTCCATCCCAACATGGACAGCAGCATAATGTGCTGATAAATCAACTATAGGTTGATTTTCGTCCATTCTGGCATAGAGAAGAGCCTGGGAAGGTGACCCTGGAACATTTTTCAAACTGTGTGCTTCCCCTTGCTCAGTAAACAGTTGCAGAGTGTTTGTTTGTCTAGCTTCCAGTGCCATTTGCATTGATGATAAATTGTGCCACAAGCTTTCAGTGTAGAAGAGTTTTCCATGAAGATTGCCACTAAACACTCAGAAATGTCACTTTTTTTTAAAAAAAAGTGCTATGCTGACTGTAGCTCTTTCCATCATACTGTTTTTTTAATCAAAGCAAATATTGTCTTAGTGCCCCTCTTGGAACTGCTCCTTTTTATTTTCTGTAATCATAGTCTGACTTCAGCCAAATGCTTTTATAGTTGAATAGGATTTAGCAAGGATTCTTGGCTATAAAGCAATCAATGAGCAAATAATATCAGCTAGCTAAACTTTGTGGACATGCCTTTAATATGGCAATCATCCACATTTATGCTTCAACCACCATACATAAGAAGAGAAAGTAGATGAGTTTTATGATCAACATGGAGAGAAAATAATTTGGATTGCAAATTTACCTAAACGGTTGTCTGTTTTAATTCCATTTTTTTCAAACCACGTGATATAATTCTCTAATCCAGAAGTGCACACACTGTTGCCATTATGGAAAAGTACCCTCTATCAAAATGGTTTCAATTGTGGAGTATTGCTTGCAGAAGACATGCTCAGTAAGATAAATATGCAAAAATGAACTTTTGCATTAGTCCTAATTAAAATGCTAAAAGTGATAGAAAAACAAGATGAAGTTAGTTTAAGATCACAAACATGAAGACTAGGGACACTGAATCTCAAAGCTTTGTCTGCTCTTGAGTCTAGAAAAAAAAATAGAATATGGTTACAACTTTATAGGTTTTCTTCCGTAAGAAGGAAGGAAGGAAGGAAGGAAGGAAGGAAGGAAGGAAGGAAGGAAGGAAGCCACATTTGCATATCTGATGCATGCAGCAGCATCCAGTTTTTCTTGCTACATTAGTTCAATCCTTTCATTTCAGAATCACCAGTATGTTTAGGAGAGGGTCAGCCAGCAGAGCAAATATTCTATTAAAGTTGTTATTTTATTTCAATAAACAACTCAACAAAAACACAAAGCTCAGTATTCTAGATAAGGATGCTAATTAAATTGCCATTTTGTATAGATCTTCAACTGACAAAGATGACTGATGTTTCTACTAGCCATGAAAAGAGGATTAAAAAAATCCTAATAAAGCTGCTGCACGATTTTATAGACAGCTATCTCTAAGCAACCGTGCGAAGGCTGCAGTCGCCTTTGCCAGGCTTTCTCATTCGCGGCATGAATAAGCAACTGGGCGTTCAGAGAATAGGATTTACTCATCTCGCCAGCTGAGTTGGCTTTCCCTTCCTGAGTCCAGAAGCCTGCACAGCCACCCAGCACATTTCCTTCTGTTCCCAAGCCACAATCACAACTTATCTTTTGATTCCAACCTAGATGTTCAGTGCCAAAACGACAGCGAAGGCTGATCGTCAGTCTTCCCACCACCAGCCCACTAATAAGCACGGAGATATTTCATCAAATTAATCATGAGATGCATGTAGGCCAGAAGAACAGCTCTGCAGGGGAGGGGGAACCTAATGGGCCCACGTGGTCAAGTAAAGAACTGGCAGTGCATACAGTCTGCTCACTCTTCAGCAAAGACGGAAGTCAATTAAAAAAAAAACTTGACCTCTGTCTCCTTAAAATACTGCTAGTCCTCGACTTGAGCCCAAAATTTCTGTTGCTAACTGAAACATTTGTGAAGTGAATTTTGGCTCCATTTTAGAACCTTTCTTGCCACAGTTGTTAAGTGAATCACTGCAGTTGTTAAATTAGTAACAGTTGTTAAGTGAATTACATTTAGGCAAGAAAAACCAAATGCACAGGTATAGTATAGGTCAGGGGTAGACAACCTTGGCTCTTTTATGACTCGTGGACTTCAACTCCCAAGGTTGCCTACCCCTGGAATAGGTGGTACCTTGCTCAATAGCAGCAACTGTGAGAGGGATCTTAAGTGAACAATCACTTAAATATGAGCCAGCAGTGTGCTGCAGCTGCCAAAAAAGCCACTGCAGTGCTAGGCTGCATTAACAGAGGGATAGCATCAAGATCACGTGAAGTGTTAATACCACCTTACAGTGCCTTGGTAAGGCCACACTTGGAATACTGCATCCAGTTTTGGTCACCACGATGTAAAAAAGATGTTGAGACTCTAGAAAGAGTGCAGAGAAGAGCAACAAAGATGATCAGGGGACTGGAGGCTAAAACATATAAGGAACGGTTGCTGGAATTGGGTATGTCTAGTCTAATGAAGAGGAGGACTAGGGATGACATGACAGCAGTGTTCCAATATCTCAGAGGCTGCCACAAAGAAGAGGGAGTCAAGCTATTCTCCAAAGCACCTGAAGGCAGGACAAGAAGCAATGGATGGAAACTAACCAAAGAGAGAAGCAACCTAGAACTAAGGAGAAATTTTCTGACAGTTAGAACAATTAACCAGTAGAACAACCTGCCTCCAGAAGCTGTGACTGCTCCAACACTGGAAGTGTTTAAGAAGAGACTGGACAGCCATTTGTCTGAAATGGTATAAGGTTTCCTGCCTGAGCAGGGGGTTGGACTAGATGACCTCCAAGGTCCCTTCCAACTTTATTATTGTTATTATTATATTATTATAATCTGGCTTCCCCCTTACCTTTGCTTGTAAGAAGGTCACAAAAGGTGATCACATGACCCCTGGACACTGCATCTGTCATAACTATGAATCAGTTGCCAAGCATCTAAATTTTGATCACATGACCATGGGGATGCTGCAATGGTCATGTGTGAAAAATGGTCATAAATCTTTTTTTTTCAATGCTATTGTAACTTTGAATGGTCACTAAATGAACTGTTGTAAGTTGAGGACTACCTGTTCAGGCTGAATTTCAAAGATGCTCAGAAAATGACAACAATATGAATTTCAGAACATGAGGCTGATTCCAAAAGGAGTCTCTTGTCTACAAACCCAGTCCTCTTATGTCATTAATGACACATTCACACATTTAAAACTGGCAGTTCTAAACTATTCCAACATTTGGCACAATTACTTCCTACGTTCTGAAATGACAACACATTTGTTGAACTGTCTTGCTGCCCCTTTTGGTGCTCAACCCTTTCCAAAATAACTACAATAAGAACAAAAATAAATATAACAGAGAGGGCAAGCGTCTCTCGCAGATACACTTTCTGATGTGTTGGAAAGACAGTTTCTACAAAGCATCTATCAGCGCTAAAGAAAATGCTATAAGAGGGAGATTACATAAGAGGGAGCAGGGGTCTCAAATCCTATTCTTGATTTCACTTCCTCATTTCAGTCAGTACCTTGAATGTCAATCACTGTGTGTCATACATTTGTTTATATGTCAGAGTGTTTAAGGGAGTCTGCAAATCTTTCCTAGGAATCTTATTGTGGCCTCTTCTTTTTCGTCTGAAGCATGCTTGAAGACACCCTCTCTTTCTCTCTCCGACACACAAAACATACACATTCAACCACAGATTCAGGAATATCATTTGTGTTTTTCCTGCAGACAAGTGATACTTTATAGAAGGGGAAAAAGGGGGCGGGGAAGACATCAATTGCTGTACTAAAAGCTTTCCTCACTAGCCTTGTTGCTGAAGCATGATGAAAGTAGTACAAGTGCAATTTATATCAATGTATTTTCTTTCTGACAAAAGGATAGGAAGAAATCGCATTAGCTGAGAATATGGTAAGGGACTGAAACCAGTGCAATAGTACTGATTCTTGGAAGGATTCTCTTAAATTCAGACTTATTGTTCTTTCAAGTATACATGCTATTATGAGAATGTATTACAGTACTGGAGACCTCCAGAAGCAGTGGATGTGACCTTCCAAAAGTTGTTACCAAAACAATAATTGTTTAATGTAATTGAATGTGGCAATTACACCTGATGTAATTAGCTGTCCTTAATTAATTGCATTTAATTCGAATTCAATTTGGGTAGTAATTAAATTCAGTCAAATGTTGTTTGGGTCCTGGCTCCACTTACTTTTTGGAATGCATGCCATTAAAATGCCACATCCAGCTCTCTACTGGGAGAAAGTTGTCTATTATTGATATATGGCCATTATAAAAAAGAGAGAAAGAGAGAGAGAACATACTGGAAGTAAGAGTGCCTGGATCTAAAGTGCTTCAGACAGCAGAATCTGCCAAGAGACCACAGGCAGCTGATGTCAAATTCTCATCAATCATATTTAAAGCCAAAATTACAAATGTGACAATGTGAACTTTTATCATTGTTCTAACAGAAGATTCTATATTTGAATACTTCTAATTGTTCTGAACTTATATAGTAATAAGTATATAGTATAGTAATTTTTCAGGTCTACATTCGTCAAACAGAGAAACTCTATGCTGTTGCCTCAGTGGTTCCAATCATCATCTCCATCATCATTCTAGCCATTGTCTATCCATTGCAGAATGAAGGCCTCCTCTGCATGTTTCCAACTAATATGGTCCTGAGCTTTCTTTTGCCAATTGGGCCCGCAATACTTGCTGATGTCATCAATCCATCTTGTTTTAGGTCTCTTTCCTGGATGCTTTTTATCAAGTGGGATCCATTCCATGACTGTCTTGGTCCACCTGCCATCAGTTCTTCTTGCTACGTGACCAGCCCGTTTTTGTTTCAATTCTTTTACTCTCTTGATCAGTGGTTCTCAACCTGTTGGTCGGGACCCCATTTGGGGTCGATTGACCATTTCACGGGGGTTGCCAAGCAAGGCTGTCCGCCATTTTTTTTGTCCGCCATTTTTTTTGTCCGCCATTTTTTTTGTCCGCCATTTTTTCCCCTTTTCCGGCAGGTGCCTTACCTCCCTTGGGCTGGGCCAGCTGGTGGTCAGCCTGCTCCGTCTCTGCCACTTGCCAGCTACGCCTCGGCCGGCACAGGGGGCGGAACCACGCATGCGTGGTGCTCCCGGGCAGGGAAAGTCCTCGACTTACGACCGGTTGGGTAGTCCTCGACTTATGACCGGTTTAGTCCTTGACTTATGACCGGTTTAGTCCTCGACTTACGACCGGTTTAGTCCTTGACTTACGATCGGTTGGGATCGCGGCATTAAAAAGGTTGAGAACCACTGCTCTTGATGATATTGTATACTTTCATTTGTTCTCTAAACCATGTGCAGGCCTTTCTATCTTGTCTTGAAAGGCTGAGCATGTATCTTTCCATGGCTCTTTGTGCCACTCGTAGCTACATTAAAATTCCAAAATTGATTTGCTATATATTAAAGGTTTCTAAGATGAAAGGGCAGCATATTGCAGCAAACAACGAACAATCCATCTGCAAACCCCAATATTCTTAAGATCCAGCTGTTACAATTTGGTGGCAAGATGGCTATAAATCCATCCCATTTTCATCCTTAAAATCTCCAGGTCCTACAAAAAGGATTTCTTAAAACCATGAGTTGGGATCACTGTAGGTTAAAGATGGAATGGGAATAGTTTGGCTCTCATTTTAATTGCTTGTTTTAAACCTCCCCCTTTCCCCCCCCCAAAAAAAGAACACAGCCTTAAAGTTGTTGACCCCACCCATTCTGGTGTCATTTCTTCATCACTGGATAGACTCTGTGTGTCTCCAAAAGGTTGGGACAGTGAATTGCAGCCACTTCACCTATTAACAGGAAGAAAGGCAAGACTTGGGGAGTACCAAGGGCTCCCGACAAGAAAATAGACTTTGCAAGTATTGCAATTTGCTTTCAAATAAACAGTAATGGAGTTACAGTAGAAGAAAGAACCAGTTGAACTCTTAAAATCAACTCTGTAATCACACAAGTCAGAAGGTGATTCCTAACTGGTATAAACCCTCTGGCATATAGGCCTCCTTATTTGGCAAATTATTGAGAAAGTCTGAGGCTCACCATTTGCATATTCTTGTGGTATCAGCCCAACAAAAGTGGAACTATTAAACATTTGCTACAGAAAACACCAGCCAAAAAGATACAAGCACATCAACTGTTGTAAAACACTCTCCACTTCCTCTTGACATTGTTACCTTTTGTACCTTAAAGAAAAGGCTTCTGTGAAATAGGACAAATGTCTGCAGGGAAGGTCTATTTCTAGGACACTCTTAAGAATTTACCAATTCCAAATGCTTCCTTCCTTCCGTTCCATCTACACTAAGTGTATCTTTCCATCATTTGGTGAGATATGTAATTGGCCACGAAAGCCCAGTAGTAGCTTATATAATTTTCCCTCCACCGCATCAGCCTCATTCTTCAACCATGTCTAATTAACAAAGAAATGCTGCCTCACTTAATCATAGGCGAGAAGGCTGATAAATCATTGATTACCAAGGATGATTTGGTTGCTAATATTCACAAAAATGTCCAAAATTATTTACTGATTTATAACAAAGTCTTCTTAGTACAAATGCATATGCAGTACTTAGCAATTTAATTGGAATTTGTTTGGAAAGGAACCCTATGTACTGGACATTCAGACCAGGACAATAGCAATTTCACTGGAGCCATAATAGGAATTTTATTTTATTTTATTTTATTTTTTATGCCATCAAGTCAGTGTCCTCACTTCATGGACATACAACTCATCCTTTTCCAGGATGATCTATCCTCAACTTGGTTGATTAAGCCTTTCCAATGGTACACCCCTCATTTCTATAATGAAATCCATCCTTATTTATTAAAAGATCTATATGGCTGCCCATCTTAAGCAACTCTGGATGGTTCACAGTAACAATAAAACCAATAAATAAAACCATCATAGAAACAATAAAAACTGTGAAACAATAAAACAAAAACTATGTGCTGTAATCATAGCCTTGGGATACCTCACAGCAGGTTGATCTGCCCTTTTCCCATACCTTCTACCTATACAATCCCAGCCTCTGAGTAAAAAGCCAGGTCTTAATGTCCTTCTGAAAGTCTAGAACAGGGGTGGTGAACCCTGGTTCTTTTATGACTTGTGGACTTCAACTCCCAGAATTCCTGAGCCAGCATGGCTGGCTCAGGAATTCTGGGAGTTGAAGTCCATAAGCCATAAAAGAGCCAAGGTTCCCCACCCCTGGTCTAGAAGGATGGGAGGGTTTGTCAAATTGCCAATGGATGGATGTTCTGAGTTCCCACTAGATGGCAAGATTTCAGGGAGGGGATGATCCTTCTTGCTGCTGATCATCTTCCCTTTTTTCCCCCTTTCTTTTCCAGGAATACGGACTTCTCAAAGAAAATGGCTCTTCCCATTATATGTTGAGAATATTATAACTTGAGCTACTTATTTGCGCCATGGAGTGAAAATTCTGGATTAATTTGTTATAGGATATATTTGTTTTCTTAGCTATCCCTGATAGCTTAACAGATGGTGGCACAGTGGTTAGAATGCAGTATTGCAGACTAACTCTGCTGACTGCCAGCAGTTTGAGCCTGACTGGCTCAAGGTTGACTCAGCCTTCGATCCTTCAGAGGTCAGTAAAATGAGGACCCAGATTGTTGGGGGCAATGTGCTGAATCTGGAAACCGCTTAAAGAGGGCTGTAAAGCACTGTGAAGTGGTATATAAGTCTTATTGCTATAGTTCTTGCCAATCCAAAGGCTGGTTGCAGTACCGTTGTCATAAATTTGACCTTCTTTATGTTTATTCTTATTCACAATTTTTACTGAAATCTTTGACTTTCATTACTAGAGTTTGCAGATCATTTGCATTTTTAGCAATCAAAGTACTGATGGTGCAGGTTATTGATATTTCTTTCTCCAATTTTAAACAATTCTCATCTTCACATCCACAGTATTTCAATATACTGTATATACGGTATATAGGTAAAATACATAAGAAAAGAGAATAAGTCTTTTTAAAGTTAATCAAATTTTATCTAGCCTTCCACCTTACATACATAATTCTGGATGGCAAACTCTCCACATAAAAATAATATTATAAACCAATTAAAATATACAATACAAGAAACAAACAACTGAGGCTCTTCATTCTTTTTGATATTCTTTGGCTTTCTCAATTATCCAGGGAGCATCAGCAATAGTGTTTCTTGTTCCTTGTCCTTTGTAAAAGACTTTTAAATGAATTTTAAATGACAAACAGCTTTATTCCTAGAAAATAAAATAGAGAATTGCAATCAAAGTCTGGGAACCAACCCCATCATGTTTATTTGGGGGGAAATTCTGCAACATTAAATTTCATTAAAATTAATTACAAGAAATTCCTGCACTCATTAAAAATTACATCTGCTCAAGTACAGTAAGTAATGTGTTTAGTACATTTCTGGTCTTTAACAAAGCTTAGGTTAGCTGATCTGGACTAAATGTTCCTTGGATTCTCAAATTCAATGGAACTAACTGGAATATCCTTTTCTGCTTTGAAGTTGCCCAAATGTTCTTATTGTGGTTTTAATAGAATGAATACGAATCAGCTGGCATTATGAAGCTCCTGTAAGTGTTTCATGTTTGAACAGGGCAACCATGTGGGCTGGGGAATCCTGAGAGTTGAAATTCACATGTCTTAAAGCTGCCAAGGTTGAGAAACACTATTCTGAAGAGAAGGCTTCAGATTCATCACCTGTCTTCTGATTCAGGGCCATCCACTGCGTATCCATACTTACTGTTTAAACTGCTCTTGTCCTGTACTCATTCCACCATGATTCTAAATGAGTTTTTAAAAACCTCACCCATGCTAAGATACTTTGGTAACAAATTGCAAGAGTTTTGGTCCATACTGCAAGCACGGACCTACTTCTCCCTTTGCTTTATCTTCTTAGTAAACACAGTTCCACAGTTCCATTGGTTTTCCAGTCATCTATAACAGAAAGGTTTTTATCCTTGGTTTCACTATTTGGCAGCTACATGTACCTGTTAGTCTTGGAAAGGTGAAAGAACAGTGGAACAAAGTATAGACAGAAGAAGCAAGCTTGGAAAGACAAATATATGATAAATAGTGATAATGTCTGTGCTATTGCAACAATCAGGGTAAATGTGAGATCCAAACAGTATTAGGGCTAATGGTAAGCTTGGTCTCAGTTAAAGGAGTAATCCTTCCTCTGTAAAATAACCAATGAACAAAATAGCTTGCAACAAACTGAAGTGCTGTAGCCCAGATAGGTAGGAGTATTTATAGTGATGTAAGAGGGAAAGCCAGTTTGGTGTAGGTGTAGGAGAACCAGTTTAGTGAAGTGGTTAACACATCAAGCTAGAAACCAGGAGACATGGGTTCTAGTCCTGCCTGAGGCATAAACAAGCAGGGGGGCCTTGGACCAATCGCTGTCTCTCAGCCACAGGAAGGAGATAATAGCAAGCCACGTCTGAAAAGCCTTGCAAGAAAACTGCAGGGCCTAGTCCAGACACTCACCAGTAATCAACACTGACTCAAAGGTTCAAGCATCCACAATAGGGAAAACTGTACTTCAGAAGTGAAACAGAGCAAAACACTCCATTCAACTGGAAGGTGAGTGAGAGATTAATAGAGAATAATGTGTCCATTTCTGCTTCCGGCAACAATTCCCTGCCCGTTCTGGTGATGGAGCAATCAGGCAGTGCAGATATAGTACATGTTAAAGTTCATGTCTCAGTAATGTAGATCAATAATGTTATTGGATTGCCACATGAAACTCCCAGAGTTAACACTGTACAAGTTTACAAGTTTACAAGTTTACAAGTTTATTGCATTTATATCCCGCCCTTCTCCTAGTGGACTCAGGGTGGCTTACAGCCAATTAAA
>NW_015387101.1:181861-195328 GCF_001527695.2 Protobothrops mucrosquamatus
GAAGACACCCTCCCACAAAGAAGCGTTTATAATTCCCTGGAGCCAGGCTCGTGTCCCCTCCCGGGCAGCCAGTACCAGCCAGGAGGGGCACGGATCCAGTAAACATGTGGTTGCATTCAGCCTCCCCAGAATCCTGTCCACGTCCTCAGGAGCCACAGAGTCAAACTCGTCCCATATAACAGTCTCAAGACTTGCTCCTTGCTCCTGTAGCTCTGAGTTTATCCATATCTCCCCCCAAAAAAATGTTTCAGTACTTTGGGGGGAGGGGGTAAAAGGAGAAATTGATGTCCTTAGAAGCATCCCAATAATTCCCAAAATCATTTAGGCTGATTTTGCTGTTGTGGCAGATTTTGAGGGATAGATCCATTCCTTGGTGTTCTATAGGACCCAAAGCATTAATTTTGCCCTTATGTTTCCACGCGATCTTGTTCTAATGATTAATTTTAGCCAGATAAAGGATAACATATCTATTTATTATCTTAGTTTTTAATTCTCTATAAAGCTTTACTAGAGCTTCCAGATGGTCTCAATTTCAAAATGACAGAAAGCTGCATTATAGAAATTTTACAACTGAAAATTGGTCACAAAGGCAGGTTGGTTTCCTGTAGCCCTAGACTCAAAATGTGTGGACTTCAACTTCCACAATCCCTAGCCATACTTAATAATTTAAAAGAAAAAAATCAGGGCAAAATGCACACTACTGACCCTTATTTATTTTCTTTCTATTCTTATGGGTTAGTGGAAATAGAACAAAATACTATCACCCATGGGCATTAAATCTTTCCTTCCTTCCTTTTCATATAAAAAGACAAACAAATCAAAGATGTAGCAATTTAAGCAATCCTTGTCTTTTACTGGAAAACTCATTCAATAACCCAATTTGACAAAAGCTGTCTCAGTTTTTCCTGCCCTACTACATCTTGTCTCTGCCGGTTGCCCCCTCCCCACCCTCTCTCCAAGCATTTCAGAATTACTGGATCCCTGTCTTAGAAGTGGAATATTTTGCCAATCCTCGCTTTTGTTTGAGAGAGGAATTAAAATCTCTCAATGTGATTATCCCACAGGAGCCCTCCCTCACCTCCCAGACAGCAGAGAGAAGACAAAAAAAACCTCCCCCATCCTCACTTTTGAGCAACATAAAACAAAAGGGGAAAAAAGCTATGTGGAGATGAAGCCAGCGGGGCCTGTTAGAAGCTGGCAATGAAGAGATGCTTGGTTACTTTGAGGAGTTTATAGCTTTGTTGTTCTGAAAAGAGGCTATTTAATAGATGGCTTTTTTGTATTCAGATTGCCTTGAGAAACATCTTTACAGGGACAAATAAAGACGAATGCATAGTTCCTTGAAATAAAACACAGATGTCAATAGAAATGGTATGTCTACAGACATCAATTGCCTGCTCCATTTTTCTGTATTAAAAGCTGCCATTTATCTTTACCCTTTTTTCTTTTTCTTTATACTGTATGCCCTGCTCTATAAATCATATAGAATAGTTACTATACTACAAACAAACCCCAACAGGTGCAACCGTGAACCCCCAAAGTAAAATTGGAATCTCAAATCATTGTTTGCATCCTTGATGTTATAAGTGTTCCACGCTTACAGAAATAACAATGGACCTGGTTTATGTTATTAAATGAATGTGTTTAGAACAAGTGTCTATTTTACTTATTCACTCTTTATTTTAAAAAATGCTTAGGCCAGACTGAAGTGGCTTGACATTTCTTTTCCCAGTTCCTCAAAAATGGTCAGCCCAAATGAGTGTCTAATGAAGAAGCCAACAAGTACTAAACAAGTTATAACCAATCCAGATGTATTGTTTTGATTAGTAAAATATAATATTAGGCCAAAGCAGTATTATCAGTGCGCCAGAACATTTAGTTACTCTTCTTGGACATCTTTATAATGGCCAAAACAGGAGTATTATATAGATGATTTGATCTGGTTTATGAGAATTGGCAGTTAGTTTTTCTACAAAGCAAGAAAGAAAGTTTACAGTGCAACTGATAGGAATCAAAGCTATAACCCTGACAGAATCAAGCCTCAGAGGTTCCAGACAGTGTAACAGGGGTAGGGCAGAGGGAATATGAGTTTATGCTAGAACAAGGACAGAAGCTCACTCTGTCATACAATACCTGGGTCTCAAACTGCCAACTTTCTGGTCAACAGGCCAAACTCCTGTTCCTGCCCCAGTTCCTGCCCACCTAGGAGTTCGAAAGCATGCAAATGCAAGTAGATAAATAGGTACCACTTTGGTGGGAGGGTAACCAGCATTCTGTGTACCTTGTCATATATAGTCATGCTGACCACAAGGAAAGGCTGCTAGAATTGGGTATGTCTAGTTTAATGAAGAGAAGGATGAGGGGGGACATGATAGCAGTGTTCCAATATCTCAGGGGCTGCCACAAAGAAGAGGGAGTCAAGCTATTTTCCAAGGCGCCTGAAGGCAGGACAAGAAGCAATGGATGGAAACTGATCAAGGAGAGAAGCAACCTGGAACTAAGGAGAAACTTCCTGACAGTTAGAACAATTAACCAGTGGAACAACCTGCCTCCGGAGGTGGTGAATGCTCCAACACTGGAAGTTTTTAAGAAGAGACTGGACAGCCATTTGTCTGAAATGGTATAGGGTTTCCTGCCTGGGCAGGGGGTTGGACTAGATGACCTCCAAGGTCCCTTCCAACTTTATTATTATTGCTATTGCTATTGCTATTATTATTATTATTATTATTATTATTATTATTATTATTATTATTATTATTATTATTATTATTATTATTATTATTATTATTATAAAGCTAGTTTGACTAAGAAACACAGATGAGCACTGCTCTGTACAATTGGATTTTTTTTTTTAAGATAGTATGAGAGAACCCCAAATTAGCTTTCTGGGCAGAGTCATTTCCTATGTTAATTGGTGGAGGACAGAATTTTGTCATTCTTTTCCCTGGGACATACTATAGGTGGTGCCATTCCTTGCAATTTTTGCTTGAGAGCTAAGGATGCCCAAATGTATACAGAGTTTACATTCGTAAGCTCAGTCTGCAACAGATATTTCAAGGTTGTTGTCTTTGTTCCATTCTGTTGTTTAAGTTTAAAAAGGAAAGAGCAATTCAAACATCTTTCCTTGAATCATTTGTGGGGTTGGGTAGTTGGACAAAAGCTTTTGGTCTTTTATGATTGCATAATGAAGCCTAAAGATTTCTTTGCATCATGAAGATTGGGTAAAGATCATGGACAGAGGAATACATATTATTATAATGGATCTTGACTTTATGACTGTGCGGCATTATCAGCAGGTTGGTCCTTTAGAATAACTGAAGTTCATTCCTCATACTGTACCATCAATGAGTCAGGCTTTAGCCATGTGCTTAATTGTACAAAGGACATTAAGAGAACAAACCATTCACAGCAGTGATGATTTCATCAGAAGAGTCATGTGTGAGACAGCAGCAGGTGCTCTCACCTTTTCCACTTCTTTCTTTACTACTCACTGAAGTGATTTGTCTGCATGATCTTCACTTCAGGGATATACCTGTACTATACATCTGTATATAGGACAATGTATATAGACACTGTTGAAGCTCCCATGGCCCAGCAACAATGTCTATTGCTGGTTCTTTCTAGATGTAAAGTAATTCTTCTGATCAGATGTACAGCTTTCATCAACTGAAAATACCGGTTATATTGATATGCCGCAATGGCACTAGTTTGGTCTGGTGGTTAAGGCATCAGGCTAGAAGTTACTGAGTTCTAGTCCTGCCTCAAGCATGAAAACCAGCTGGGTGACTTTGGGCCAGTCACTCTCTCTTAGCCCATCTCATTTCACAGGGAGTTGTTGTGGGGAAAATAGGAAGAAGGAATATTTGGTATGTTTGGTATATATTTGGAATAATAAAAGCAGAACAATAAACAAGCAAACTGCAAACTAGCAAAGCAAATCTTAATCTAATGTATCAACTCATGTTGCTTGGTCAGTTTGTGGTCCGGTATGCTCTATGAACTAAAAATTGATGTAGTAAATTATTGCAAAGTTAATAATAGATGAGTGTGTTGCATGAATGCAGCTACTCTAGTCAAGGAACAGTCATAGAGACTTACTAGTTTACACAATTCTAGGACCTGGAATAAACATAAATGTTGCAATAGTAGGAATAACTTGGAAGCTTATGAAAAATCAACAACACTACCATTGATATTATTCTTTTTGAAAAATGTTCTCTTTTCACAAATTTTAATAATTATATATGTCTGTGTGAATAGTTCACACAGTTCCACTGTTCATACAGCCATATACTAGCATATTGGTTGGGAAATTCTGGGAGTTGAAGTCTATACATCTTAAGTTGTGAACCTTGACAAACATTGCTCTATGCCACGCATCTAAATGGCAGTGCTAGTGTTGTGTGGATGCAGCAACCTTTAGAAAGTAACTTTGCTTCCTGCAAGACAACTTTGGGTGTGATGCTGCATATTAGTATTGCAGATGCACTACTGTAGTAATTTGTGAAGGATATGCATATGTGTGAGTAGCTGGTAGTAGATTAAAAATCAAGATTTCAACTCATTTTTTCACATTTTAGAGGTAAAATGAGGTGTGCAGAAGAGAAAGATGCAATTATTCAAGAGCAGACAGAAATTTATTTTCAGTGTTATGGCATGTACAACATGTGCCTCAGGGAACAAACATACACCGTATATTATATCAGAATAAAAACGCTGGTATGGAAAGGAGCCAGAACTAAGGTGGGGACTTGGCAGCCCCACCTGTCTCTTTCCCAGCTCTTCTCCCCCTTCTTCTATGAAATAATTCTTTGAAGCTATTTCAAAGCTGTACACTTTAGTTCCACATTTGGAACAAAAACATATCACCTAGACTATGATGAGTGGGAAATTTTGGTGCTTGAAGTTCTCATCCACCACACCTTTTATTGAAGACATTTACTAAAAGGCCCATAATAAACTAATGGCAATTATGCACAACTGGGCAAGTTGAGATTTCCATTGCCAATTAATCCTACTCTTCTGATTTATCACCATGAAAACCAGGATAGAGGAATAGAGTGGGCTCTGGCCTGGTTCTTCATGCATTCTTTTGTGCCTATGAATGTAGCCTTCTCATAATGGACACATTTGGAATTTGCAGGCTAACTTCCAGATTTTCCCAACTATGAGAAACCTTGGGAATTGAAGGCCACATACCTGAAGGTGCTGAGTGTGATAAATGCTGTGTTAATCATTGCATATCAAGATATCATGAAAAACACAATTAGAGTAGCCCAACCAAGATTTAAAATAAAATTACTTCTGAAGTTTCTAGTTTGCATTCAGGGAAAAGCTAAACTATTGTTCCTATCCTAAATTCCTCTGGAAGCAATTTGGCTGTTTACATTTAACGTTATTTCATTAANCTGAGTGTGATAAATGCTGTGTTAATCATTGCATATCAAGATATCATGAAAAACACAATTAGAGTAGCCCAACCAAGATTTAAAATAAAATTACTTCTGAAGTTTCTAGTTTGCATTCAGGGAAAAGCTAAACTATTGTTCCTATCCTAAATTCCTCTGGAAGCAATTTGGCTGTTTACATTTAACGTTATTTCATTAACCACAGTTAAAATAATTGCTCTCCACATATTGAATATATTCGCCCTTTTATCAGATTAAAAATAATTTCTGGAGAAATTTAAAAGATTACTCTCAAGATTTTGGCACTCGCAGCTTGGGGAACTCAGGTTATAGACCTTTATTTGCCCAGCCTTCTCTAGTTCAAAATGTGCAAAAACAATTGTGAGAATTGTATAAAAAATAAGATACATTTTTGAAAATTCCATATAACATGATGACTAACCTTAAAAGAGCAGCTAGAGCAGTGGTTCTCAACCTTTTTAATGCCGCGACCCCCAACCGGTCGTAAGTCGAGGACTAAACCGGTCGTAAGTCGAGGACTAAACCGGTCGTAAGTCGGGGACTACCCAACCGATCGTAAGTCAAGGACTTTCCCTGCCCAGGAGTGCCGTGCATGCGTGGTTCCGCCCCCTGCGCCGGCCAAGGCGTAGCTGGCAAGCGGCAGAGACGGAGCAGGCCGACCACCAGCTGGCCCAGCCCAAGAGAGGTAAGGCACCCGCCGGAAAAGGGGAAAAAAATGGCGGACAGCCTTGCTTGGCGACTCCCGTGAAATGGTCGATTGACCCCAAATGGGGTCGCGACCCATAGGTGGAGAACCGCTGAGCTAGAGAAAAATAGGCATAGGAAAATGTATGCAACAAAAAGAGCATCTTTAAAAGTAGAACTTGCTTTAAAAATACTTTGAAGTTATTTATAAGACATATTTTGGGGAAAGTTGTATAGAGAGGTTTGCATATTTGGAAAAGTTTGAATACAGTGGCTATAGGGCTTTTAAATTTTAATTCTTTAAAAAAATCCATTAAAATCCTAATGGGCTGCAATGTGCTCTTCTAATGTGATAATGTAGGCAAACAAGATATATTCTGATCTGCACCTTCTTCCTCCAGAACGTGAACAATGTGCAAAAAACGTTTGGTAATTTCACGCAAATATGTATTATTTTGTATATATGCTTATTACCATTCGGAAAAAAGCATGACCTTGTTCCATTTGTTCTGGGCAGGTATTACCTTTGAAGTCTACATTATCATTATAGCCACTTAAAATCTGAAACTGCTAAATCGTTGCCAAGTTCTATCAGAGAAACTTGTCCACCCGGACATTCTGTTCAATTAGACTCTAATTATTGAAGAAACATACCCAAGAAAGGTGCCTTGAGGAAACACTCCCAAGAGAAGGACAGTATTAAGAGGTTTCATTGTGATTCAGAGGAGTTTCTCTCCCACACCCAAGTCATGTTCAAGGGACATGGGGAACCTGACTTCTGCAGAACACAACACTGCCAGGGAACATTACTCCAGGTCCTCAAGACAATGAACTAAGCAGCAGAGCCAAAATGATACCGAAATATGTACAGAATGTTTTCCCTATTACTATTGTTATTATCTATGTAGAATTCTTTCGTGCTTTATCCCAGAATGTGAATTACCGCGTAGTTCACGTTTTACTCTCATTACAATCCAGTAACTGCCAGCTAAGGCTGAGAAAGCGTGACTCGCCTATAGGAGGCAAGAACATGCCCAGCTCAAGACATTTTTGTTGCCTAAGGCAGAATAGAAAAATATTTTTTTCTTTCTTCCAAGTCAATGTGCATCACATTCAAGGCCAGTGAAGTTATTTTGGTGTATGATCCACAGGTGCTTCTCCTCCCTTTGGCATATAAAAACACAATGAATAAATAAATCAAATACTATCATTCACATCCTTTCTTGTAGTCTTTGTGGACTAAAAAGGGCTCCCTGACTCAACCTCGTAACAAAGCCTGACCTATAACTATGTTGATACAGCTAGTCTTTGACTTACGACAGTTCATTTAGTGACCATTTGAAGTTACAACGGCACTGAAAAAAAGTGACTTAAGACCGTTTTTCACACTTATGACCGTTGCAGCATCCCCACAGTCACTTGATCAAAATTCATATGCTTGGCAACCGACTCATATTTATGACCATTGCAGTGTCCCAGAGTCATGTGATCCCCTTTTTCGACCTTCTAGACAAGCAAAGTCAATGGGGAAGCCAGATTCACTTAACAACTGTGTTACTAACTTAACAAGGGCATTGATTCAGTTAACAACTGTGGCAAGCAAGTTCGTAAAATGGGACAAAACTCATTTAGCAACTGATTCGCTCAGCAACAGAAATGTTGGGCTCAGTTGTGGTTGTAAGTTGAGGATTACCTCCAGTAATTAACTGGAAGTATATGAGAAGTTATTCTCTAGTAGTAGGCCAGACCAAGGCTGCATAGAAAGTGTCCCCTGCATCTATTCTCTACCAGTTCTCATTTAGTTTGATGAAAGAGAATTTGCTTTCAATATTTCTGGTGAAAATTTCTTGGACGATATGAGGTGTCTGGATATTTTAGTTATGAGGGAACCATTGTTGTACGTGAATATCATTTCACTAAACAATCATTTCTCCACAGCCTCCTTGCCTTCCTGCACTTTATTGAAATTTTAGGGGAAGCCATCCTAAGGGGAGCTCCTCCCTTATGTTAGACTGAGGGGGTGGACAGTCCAGGAAGTTTCAGCATATGGTGTACAACATCCTGGACAATTTCCAGTCACCAAGTATGGTAAAAATAACACCAGGATAAATTCAAACAACATTCTAATACATCCTGATAACAAGGAAGAAAAACAAAAGCTCCTTTTGCAGGAAAAGAAGGTTTTTAAGAAATTCAAGCCATCATTAACCCACATTGTTTCTCTAGTTCAAGAGTGGCTGTCATAAACCAGCAATGAGATTTCATGGTCCCAGGCAAATAAGTTTGCCATCATTCAGTGGCAGATCGTTTTTGTGCTGAGAACTAAACCTGGGATCATAGATGCTATTCCACCGAGCTTCAAGATTCAAACTTGCCCGTCATGTCCAAACTCTGATGGAAGGATTAAAAGGAAATTGGTTATTGATTTTAAGGGAAACATCATGATCTCCCAGAATGGAAATTGTCTTAATACACTCAGGCCTGGAATCAGCTAGCATTTTTTCTCAGAGTAGCTCCCTGGAAAAATACATCTTTTGGGGGGAAATGCATAGAAAATGTTGTACATTTGGGAAAATGTACATACAAAAAAGCACATTTGGGAACAGATTTTTGCAAACTTGTATAGGTAGTCCCTGACTTACAACCACAATTAAGCCCAAAATTTATTTGCTAAGTGAGACATTTGTTAAGTGAATTTTGACCCATTTTATGAACTTTCTTGTCACATTTGTTAAGTGAATCATTTGCAGTTGTTAAGTGAATCAGGCTTCCCCATTGATTTTGCTAGTCAGAAACTCATAAAAGATGATTACATAATCCTGGAACATTGCAACTGTCATAACTATGAGTCAGTTGCCAAGCATCTGAATTTTGATTACGTGACCATGGAGATGCTGCAGTGATCATAAGCGTGAAAAACAGTCATAAGTCGCTTTTTTCAGTGCACTGTAACTTTGAGCGGTCACTAAACAAACTGTTGTAAGTCGAGGACTACCTGTATAAACCTATTCTGTTTTATTGTCCGTATTTCTATGTGTTTATCCTCATAGCACTCTAATAGCAGCACAGAAATGCCCTGTAAACATTTTAAAGGACATTCCTTCATGACATTGCAATCCTCTGCTCCCAAGCCCACTTAACACTGTATTTTGTTGTTCTGGATATAAAGTAGTGTTTTCTCTTTTCCACTCATTCTTTTTCTACAGATTTTTGTGATGGGTATCATCTACAACAGAGGTCCCCAATATTTTGGGCACCAGGGACCAGTTACGTGGAGAGAGGAGGGGCATGGTTTTGTGTGCTGCCTGCATCCCGGATGGGGCTTTGCTTGTTTGTGCTGACCGGTGGCTGGCATGCCATGGCCCGGTACCAGTCTACAGACTGGGGGTTGGGGCCCCCTGATACTAAAACACTTCCTCTACAACAGGAGAGAAGAATAGAGTGGGCTCTGTCCTGGTTCTTCATGCATTCTTTTGTGCCTATGAATGTAGCCTTCTCATAATGGACACATTTGGAATTTGCAGGCTAACTTCCAGATTTTCCCAACTATGAGAAACCTTGGGAATTGAAGGCCACATACCTGAAGGTGCTGAGTGTGATAAATGCTGTGCTAATCATTGCATATCAAGATATCATGAAAAACACAATTAGATTAGCCCAACCAAGATTTAAAATAAAATTACTTCTGAAGTTTCTAGTTTGCATTCAGGGAAAAGCTAAACTATTGTTCTTATCCTAAATTCCACTAGAAGCAATTTGGCTGTTTTATCCCCATATTTAACGTTATTTCATTAACCACAGTTAAAATAATTGCTCTCCACATATTGAATATATCCGCCCTTTTATCAGATTAAAAATAATTTCTGGAGAAATTTAAAAGATTACTCTCAAGATTTTGGCACTCGCAGCTTTGGGAACTCAGGTTATAGACCTTTATTTGCCCAGCCTTCTCTAGTTCAAAATGTGCAAAAAAAATTGTGAGAATTGTATAAAAAATAAGATACATTTCTGAAAATTCCATATAACATGATGGCTAACTTTAAAAAGAGCAGCTAGAGAAAAATAGGCATAGGAAAATGTGTGCAACACAAAGAGCATCTTTAAAAGTAGAACTTGCTTTAAAAATACTTGGAAGTTATTTATAAGACATATTTTGGGGAAAGTTGTATAGAGAGGTTTGCATATTTGGAAAAGTTTGAATACAATGGCTATAGGGCTTTTAAATTTTAATTCTTTTTTAAAAATCCATTAAAATCCTAATGGGCTGCAATGTGCTCTTCTAATGTGATAATGTAGGCAAACAAGATATATTCTGATCTGCACCTTCTTCCTCCAGAACGTGAACAATGTGCAAAAAACATTTGGTAATTCTGATTATTTCCAGGACTTTGCTATTTTTCCAGCATGCACAGAAGCCAAGGTGAATGGGTGAGTTTGGGTGAACTTATCAAGAGTTCAATCAGCTTCCACTTTTAGTCTGAGTGACAGGTTGCAGGCATACAAGATGGGGCATTGGGTGAAGAGAGAGAATGTACTCAGTGATCCTCAGAATGCTTTTAGCAGACTGCCAGACCTCTGTCCATAAAATACCTTGACGACATAGTTGTAATGAAGGGACACTGGCTGATATTACATGGAGGGCCCCTGATGATAGATAGATAGATAGATAGATAGATAGATAGATAGATAGATAGATAGATAGATAGATAGATAGATAGATAGATAGATAGATAGATAGATAGATAGATAGATAGATAGATAGATAGACCTTTATTGTCATTTTACTGTGGGCACAATGGCACACATTAAAAATGAAATTTAGTTGCTTGCTCTCAAAGTGTAAACATACACTGATGATCCTTACCACCTCTACACAATCCTTCTGATTGTAATATTTTTGGACACGAGTCTAGACCTGTTTTCAGAAATGACTCAAGTGATAGGTCACAGGTGCAAAGTACCTCCATGCCTCCATTCTGTTGCTTGAATAGCTTGAAATGTGGTTAAACTCACATTAAACAGAGCAGTTGACTATTGCTTCTTCTATCAGCGACGGCTATTCAATGAGAGAGGAAATGAAACCTGGGAATCCAGTCAATTCATATCCAGTCAATTCATATCAGTCCAACTGAACATGTGCATGAATTTACATTGGTGTTAGGATAGGGATGGTGCCATTCAAATTGTCTTTCTTGAACTCTTTGCCGATTTTGATGCCCTTGTATCTTTGCATGTAAGATGCCATGTATCTTTGTGGACCATAACTTTGAGGGTTTGGGGGATTAGGAGTGGAGGGCACTGATTCGCAATGATTCTCCCCTTTTTCTCCGTGGATGGTTCCATCTGATATTGGTAGAAGAGCAAAGATCAAGCCTGAGGCTCTTGCTTTGGATGTTTTCTCAGAGCTCAACGCATTCTGTGCTCCTATTTCACATCTGTACATGGCTGCTGGGTAAGGTTATCCAACAGCAAAGGACCAGGCATCATCAAGATGATACTCAGTTTATATCTCAACCGCTGCCTAACCAAGTCATGTAGTTGAACTTCTGCCTTATTGTTTGGAGGTTGTTATAGTCTGAAGGGAAGCAGCAGGCTTAGGTTCAGCTTTAGCAAGATTAAGTAGCTCTGGTTGTTAGGATTCTCTGGATTCACTGATTTTTCAGCTTTAGTTTGGGGAGGTTGCCTTCCCCCAGATAGAATTGGTGGGTGGCAGCAGTGGCTAGGAAGGTCTTTGCAAGACCTAGTATTATATAATCAAGTAAGCCCATTCCAGGATTTAGAGACCCTTCTCTCATAGCTTCCACCTTAGTCACTTCTTGTTTGTACTAGTGCAAATACAGTCCACATGGAGTTGCCCTTGAAGACCACTCAGAAGTTGCAGCTGGTCCAAAACATGGTAGCAAGACATGTAAGATCTCACCTTCATGAGCTGGCCTGATTGGCAGCTGGTTCCTGAGTGCAAGTCAAGATACAAATAAAAAATATATATAATATAAACATTTATATATTTATAATGTATACATTGTGTATATAATATACATAAAATCCTTTGTGGCTTAGGGCCTAGATATTTAAGATTATTTAAAAGTTAAGAGTGATTTAATTTTTAATATCTCTCTAATTAATTCTGCCTATCCTATGAGATCTAGCAGGGATGATTTGCTCCAGGTTTCATCAATAAAAGAATGTTATCTTATGGGACTTTGGAGACATGCTTTCTTAGTCACTGGTTCTGCCAGTAAAACAGCATTTTTGCTGAAGCTGTCAAGGAGAATGAAGTTGTAACACCAACCTTACTGTCTTTTAGGAAAGCTTTCTAAACCTGGTGTTTCAAGCAGACCTTAAGCCAGGACAATTTGTGAACCTGCACTAGAAATCCAATATTTTAGCTCTTCCTGTATTTTCCCAATGAGATGAGTTGTGCTTTTGTTTTTTAATCCCTGGAGGGTGGTTTTTTTTCCTGTACACTGTGTTTTAAATTCTACTGTATAAACCATCATGAACTGATTCATGTTTAGATGGCTTACACATCAAATAAATTAAAAATATCTAAAGAAATAATGATATGAATAATAGCAAAAATTGGTAATTTTAAAGTTTAGTCTTCAGAAAAATAATGTGTTTTGCAGAGCATTTCATTCTTGAAAAAAAAAACATCTGTAAGAACCTGGCTTCTGAGAAAACCACTTGTAGGGGAAAAAATGGCATGCTTTATTGCCTTGCCTTAAATATTGGCCATCCTTTTGCGCTGGGGCCAGCTTGCTATAGTCTTCAGTCTTTGATGTGCCAGAACTCTGCAGTGAATAATTTCAAAGAATTGACATGCAGATTTTATAGATCAGTCCCTGAAAGATCAAGAAACACTTTTTGCACTGCCTAAGGCACAAAAGGGGTGATTCATCAAAACCCATCTTCTTGTTGTTATCCCCACTAACACTTAGAAGTCCATTTTCACTGAATAACCTCAGCACAGCCAATCAATCCATGTCCTTGTTTACTCCATGATTGTTCCAGTGACTCCATCCAGAGAAGAATATGTTCCATACTTGAGTAATCCAGACAATGCAAATAAATTCCTGCTACTTTGGAGGGAAGAATGTGAGTTGTTGCTCTGGTCATTTTTTTTTTTCCTGCAGAAGCCAGCCGTAGTGCATGTGCTCATTAATGCCAGCAGGAATCAAGATTACACTGAATCATCCCACAGGAACATTAATGTTTCCATATAGTTTATCTTGCACATTAAGTTCTGAAATGAATTCAGATTTTGACATGTAATTAGCAAGCCTGGGGCAAAGGTTAAGTCTCAGTTGTAAGATTAAACATTTTTGGCTTTGGGTGAGAAGCTTTAACTTCT
>NW_015387101.1:195548-266915 GCF_001527695.2 Protobothrops mucrosquamatus
CAAAGAGGTCAAGGTGGAGTTGTTTGGAGTCTGTTTCTGTTTTTTGAAGCACATTTTCTACTTTCCCCAGGATTGAGCAATTTGCACAGGCACATGACAAAAATGCATGATGACTGTTTTTTCCCCTTGCATATTTGCTTGCTTTTAAACATAACAGATAGGGAGGAGGACTTAAACTGGGAGATGTCAAGAGTTCCCCAAAAACTAGGACTGCTAATCTCTCCAAATTTTCTGCATGCAATGGAATTGAAAGGATGCCTCTGACACACAAAGAAAGAGAAAGGGCAAGTAAGATTTTAAAACTTCTTTCCTATGGCTGTGGGAAGAATAGTTCCACAAAGATAAACAGTATATTCCCCCCAGTGAACCCTTGCTGAATTCCTAGGAATATAAATAGCTTAGAGTCTGGAGCCAGAAGACTGAGAAATGTAGGCATACTCAGTTACAAGAGAAGGCCCTTAGGAGTGACAAAACTTTTGGGGCTGCAAAATGTTTAATCCTTTATGAACAGCATTTGGAACTAGGTAGAGGTACTGAAGATAGAATTATATTCTTCAACTGGAGCAAGTCATCTCCTGAAATAGTATCACTGACAGTCTGACTATCATGTGTCTGATCTTGAAGATCTTTGTTGCTGATCTCTTATAGGCTAAGTCTACAGTTTACTGATTGAGTCCAGGGATTGGTTGCCTGATTATGGTTTTCTTGGGTAAGTAACCTCTGGTCTGTCTCGTGTGACTGATATTTGTCTTTGTCTCTTGATCAAGGCCTAGAACAGGAGAAGACTGTACAGACTGCAAAGAACACTCTCAAGCCCCTTTCAACAACTCGCAATCAAGAAAGAAAAACTCTTGCAGTCTGGGTACGCTGCTCATTGCAATAAAAAAGACATGGGATTACATAATCTTGAAACTGTGTACCTTGATCCTTATTTATCAATGAATACAATAAAGTGGAACCTTTCCTGTTGCCTTTGATCATCTTTCTGAGTCTTGATTTAATTAAGATACTAATCACTTGTTTGATAGCACAGAAATGTCCATCTGTTCTTCTTCAATAATATTTTGAAAATATCTGGGGCTTTTTGTCCAGGCTCAGGGAATTAGATCCATTTAGGAAGAGGGGAAAAAAAGATGCTCTTCTGAAAGTATGATGGCTCATCTGAAATATTTTTCATATGCTTAAAAGAAATAAGTATCTTGGAAAGTCCAACTTAATATGGCACCATATTTTTAAAAAGTAATGGGAATCATAGAAAATACTAAACAAAATGAAATACAGTGAACTACTGATCTTAGGGCGTAGCTAGTTGGTTGACCAAGTAAAGAAATGGATCTTTGATTGCCTAGATAATTTATTTTTGTAGATTCAGGACTAAGAGAATAACAGGCATGTCTTGATCATTGATTAGAGAAGATAGGCTCATCTCTTTGGATAGGATTAAAAATATTCTTGTAACTCTACTACCGTTGTGCACTTTGTGTTACCCCAACAGTGGGAGTCATAATTGCATTTTTTTTACCATCAGGGTGTCAATTTTCTAAAGTGCAGGGTTGTGAGTTTACTGGCAAGGCCAAGGTTATTGAGTAGATAAGCCATATGAAATTTACACAGTATTTATGAAAGCTCCCCCAAAACCTAATTAGCTGAGCATGCAGAAGCCCTTCAGGTATTCAGGGAAGAAGCTTAACCTATCAGCCAGCTTTGTTCCTGGTAGTCCTTTCAGCTTTTCCAGCAGAGGTTTTTTTTTTCCAGCAAAGGTGTCTTATTATGAGCATCTAGACGGGAATTCTGAAATCACCTTTCCAGGTAGCATCAAGCAAAAGTAAGAGCTAATATAATGGAGCACCTCTTGAAAATTGGCTTAAGAAATCACTGCACTTCTGGTTCTTAACAAGAGCAAACATCTGCTTTCCATGTATGCCGTGCGTTTCCAATATATTGTGGATTTGAATTGGGGCTTTACCAACCTTGTAATTTCCAATAAAGGTGCTCAAGTGTCGGAATCAACTCCATGAAAATCAGTGAGAGGCCCCCTAGCCCCTGCAGTTATCTCAGTGGGTAGTTTATTGCTTTTACAAAAGCAATTGACGGTCATAATGAAGCAAAGGAGATCTGGTTTAAGCTGTGTGTTTGCTGTGTGCCTCTTTTCTAATCTCATTTCATTTGACCTCGAAATTCAGAGCACCTGCTATGCCTTGCAAAAAAACAGACCTTGGCACATGGGATAACTTGTGGACTCATTATTTCAGAAACTGTTCAACCCAGCGGTACTTAAGAAAAGTGGCATTTGTCTTCTGAGAATTCAAACTGTATGAAGGGCTGGATTTAAAGCCCCTGTAGATATGCAGCTCTTCTGCAAATTATAACAGAATTTCAATTCCATCTGCAGAATCAGACTTATATTGATAATACTTACAGAGTAATTATGCCTACATTTACAAAGTAACTGTTACTATGGAGTAAGGACATTGTCTTCTCTTCATTTATGGATCTTTAAAAACTATTGTCAGAATTATCTGAAAATCAGGCAGAACAATCCCAGTTTAAGGGATGTAATGCATTAGACATGATGACAGTTGGAACTCAAAAGTATTTATGGAACATGGCAGTGCGAATAAGCACTATGTGACAGAGATTTTGATATCAAGAAGAAGCTAGCAGCTGTATTGAGTAGGCACTTAGATAGTTGGGATCCAAATACACCCAATTTCCAAAACAAACGATGGGAAGAACACCCACACTAAAATCTGTTGCTGAAACCCATTATTATTATTTTTTAAAGCCATGTAAGTAATTTAAAGCATCAGACAAATTTCAGCCTCCAGAAAGCTGTAATTAAACTGAACTGTGGTCCACCCCTGCAAAGAGATGCAACAATGCGTCAGGAGCTCCAACTGTGAAAAATACAGACTTTTGATGTGTGTTTTTTTCCCTAAAGAAAACTTTAAAAAAAGGAACCACCAACCTTGTTCAATTCATTTGTCCTGATTTTTAAATTAGATCCATAGAGTACATGAGAATGAGAAAGACTTGGTGATATTTCTGTGGGAAATGGCACCACCTCAAAAAGATCCAAGATCTGGTTTCCACATGGTTGACTTATTGCAACTGGATGAATCATCCATTTGAAATGCCTTGATAAGTAGCTGCAGGGACTGTTAAAATCTGTTTTTCTCCCAAGAAATATCCAAAAGTGGCAGTATTTATTTATTTGTTTGTTTGTTTGTTTGTTTGTTTGTTTAATGTATTTATAGGGCCACCTAATTCAAACATTTTGATTCACATGGGGGACAATCCAATTCTTAACAACTTCCTAAAAGCAAGCAGAGTTGGGGCACATCATATGTGAGGTAGGGAGAGGGAAGATCATTCCAGAACACATTTTAATTGAATAGACTTGTAAAGCTTAAACAATAATTGCAACCTGCCAATGAGCCTATCTCCTATGTTTCTTACAGAATTGTTAGCCTTCATTTTATACAAGATCTTGCTTCTACCAGGATTCCAGGAATATTTTTTTTATCCTACGGAAGCCTTGATGATAGTTTCCCCCAAAATGTTTTAAGTATTTATTGCCACAACACCAGGGAGCTTAGCTGGTGTACAAAATACAAAGCATAGCAAACAAAATAATATAGAATGATATAAACAGTAAAAACAGTCATTCTGGCACTGTTAGGTTTTATAATCACTTTTGAAGCCTGTCCAAAAGACTCAAGTTTCGACTAGCTTTCAGGACACCATTTGAGTGAAAACCATATAGCTTGGGGAGTAAATAAGCTCCCACAGAGTATATCTGCCACAAGTCCCCCCCCCATTGCATTTTATAATAAAACAACATCTTTCTGCAGACGCTCCCTGATCATCCAGGGAAATAGAAGTAATTTTGTCAACTAAATGCTCAGCCAGATGATCATTATTTACACTAATTGGATCTTCTGGCCTGTCCTTCCCTAAGTAGGATTATGAATTCTAAATAATGCAGCTAGCCTACATTCTGCAGGTGCAATAACCCCATAGAAATCATTTGAACTCATATCTGCATCTGGTCCTACTCTCTTGATATTTTTCTCCTGTACTACTCAGTGAATCTCTTCACTTGTTCCATCTCCTGAAGGTCCCTAGAAAACCAAAGATCAAAAAAGGTCCAGGATCGGCAAGTAATGAGAGGCTGCTCAAGAAGAATACTATGTAGTGCAGAAGATATCTCCAGATTTTAAGGGCTGATGAGCCTGTTCAACAGAACTGTCCTTTGTATCATCTGAAAAACATCCAAATGTCTCAGGTACCTGAAAAGAAGGTCTTATGTACTGCAGAATCTAAAAGCTGACTACTTTCATGAGTAGAAATCTTCTCATGAAAAAGGACCAATGGAAATTTCCCTGCCACCCGATTACACACCATCTGCTGATGGGTCCAAAGTGTAGCTAGCTCTGTGGGCTATGCATATAAAGGACAAGCCAATGGTTATCATGGTGGTCACAAATTCTTGACCCTCCTTTGACCCAGAAATGTGGGTTTACAATCAATCAGAACTAAGAGCATAGATGAATCCTTAATCACCCTGCATTGAGACTGAGTGGTTTGGGAAGGGAAGCTGTTATGCAACTAGGAGGATGGTACAATAAACAGACCCCAGTTTCCCTTAAGTTCTATATCACAAATATGGGTTCATGTCTGGCTACTTGCAGAACAGTGATTTTTACAATTGCCACAATGCATAGGTGCTGCTCCACTTCTCTTGCTATGGAAACCTTAAAGACAGTTATTTTAGCATTCATTGGCACATGGCCAAGGAGATTCTTTTCCTCGGATCAAGCCTTCCATAGCTGTAATGCAATTACAGGAAAAGATAGATTTAGTTTAAGAAGTTGCAGATGGTGCTACCTGCACATTCCTTTGCATTCTAAAGCACTTTTCTTCCTTCCAATCCAGAGCCTAAACACACAGACTCCTGTACATGTACAAAGTGCAAAAGCCTCTGGGTTGTCAAAAGTGATATAACTGGAAGCCATACCATGCTGCCACCTCCATGAAAAGAAAGGCCATCCACACTAGAATATGTTTATCATTATTTTGTGATCAAGAGACATTCGATTAGGACTGACAGATGCATGATAACCAGTTTGGTATAGTGATTAAGGCATCAGGCTAGATATTGGGTTCTAGTCCTGTGTTAAACACAAAGAGCTGGGTCGCTTCAGGACAGTAACCTCTCTCAGCCCTAGAAAGAAAACAAGGGCAAATCATTTCTGAAATTTTTCTAAGAAAGCTGCAGACACTGGTCCAGGCAATCACCAGAACTCTCTCTCTCTCTCTCTCTCTCTCTCTCTCTCTCTCTCTCTCTCTCTCTCTCTCTCTCTCTCTCTCTCTCTCTCTCTCTCTCTCTCTTTCACACACACACAAACACACACACTCACACAGAGAGAGACAGAGAGATGCATGCATGCATGCATGCCTTTCAACTATGCTTCAATGTGTTTGATGTTTATTGCAATGAGGGCACCTGTAAGTGAGCTTCTAACATAACATTTGAACGAAATCTGATCATAGGGTCCAGCAAAGAATTAGGTTGGCAGGATGGGAGGGTTGCATGAGGACAGCCATCCACCAGCTGTGATGAATAATGGCTTTAAACCAGTGAGAGCCCTCTCAAGAAGCCCTTTGCTGCGTGCATGGAAATATTTTACTTTAGAGTCCGTCTAAGAATCATATCTGGGTAATGAAGCAATTCTTAATCCAAGCAAGTGCCCAAGTGCAGCTTTGGCTCAGCATCAAACCAAGGCCAACTGTTGATCAACTAAACTTTGTTGTGGCAACAGCTTAAAACTACAGCTCCACTGCTTGTTTCAGTACTGGCCCTCAGCTAAACTTTGGACTATTTATCAAGCCAAGCGGTTTCTTGTACAACTTGCCAAATTTAGAGATGACATGATAATGCGGCCAGCATAGCAAGATGGGAGTTGTCATTTATGCATTTGAAAGATAGAAAGATAGCACATTTGCAGAAAGATAGCACATTTGCCTATATTGGCTGGCAGATACATTACACACTCTTTTCATTTTTCCTGCACACAAGTGTCTGCTAGGTTTGTATAAGTTGAGGGTAACAAGTCATCCTGCAAATATGTTTCAACTATCCCATCATCCCAACCTATTTGCCTGTTGTTCTTTTTTTGAGGCTGATCAGAGTGGAAATCTTAAACATTAAGAGATTGTAGATTGTAGATTGTAGATTCTTCCTCCATATTTTTTAAGAGGAAGGACAGCTGGTTCTGGAAATAAAAGATTAAGGAAGTTGACATAAGTAGGGAAAGTGATAAATTTGGGAAGAGTGGCACATTTTATATTTATTATATATTTATTATTATATTTTTCTTTTATTGCTAGGTTGACTCCCTCGGGCACTTAAAATGTTTCATGCTGGATTGGCTATTCATTTCTCCTATAAATCTGAATTGCAAAAAGTTTGATGTAAAGAGAAAGTTAAATACATTCAGAATCCTTTGCAGTGTCAAAGCAAGGGAGATGTATCAAAATTAAAACCAAAAGCCTCCCAGAGTTGCTTTGAAACAAGATGGTTGGCAAATACTGTAAATTTAATAAACAAAAATAAATAAGAAGCTGACAATCAGTTTGACATTTGCAATAGGATTTTTCTATCTGTCCTGAAAACTGGTTCTTTGTTTTTATTGTCTGGCAAAGAGCTGACCACATTACTTTATTTCAGTTATGCCCAGGGCCATTTTTACAAGTTTACTGTGTAAACTTCATTCAGCTGCTCACCAAAGAAAGGTGTTGCTGTCCTTCTTCGTGTAAATACATGTGTAAATACTTCGTGTAAATTCATTTTTGTATTCTAGTATTTGCTGCATCTTGCATACCCTCTAAGATACAATTTACAACCAGGTTGTATTTATTTTAAATGTTATATTTAAACCAGGGCTTTTGTTTCTCATAGAACGCCCAGAACAGAGTTCCGGCACCTTTTTTGGATGGAACCTTGTAGGCTAGGCATGGCGGGTTGAAATTTTGATCACAGGTTGGCATTGCCTTCTAAACAATTCAAAGCAGATTGTAGATACTATGACACCCATCTGACAATATAATATGCATATGTGTACTTAGTGGTTGCTTGATATGCAGAACAGCTTTGTTTAAAACCCAGCAGAGTTCCCAAACTTTGGAAACTGAAGAAAAATCCTTCTACCTCTAGACTAGAAGATGAAACAGTGCACTAGATAAAACAGTGGACTACTGGAGGCATGTGTCTCTGTGTGTGTGTGTGTGTGTGTGTGTGTGTGTGTGTGTGTGTACTTACTAAAACTGTTGAGAAGAAAATTAAGTAGCTCCTTGAAAGAAAAATATTCTTTAAACAAAAATCTGTATCACATTTTTTGAAAACACTTGGAGAGAACATCCCTGTCCCTTTTAATAAATGATCAAACTGCAAGAGGATCTTTTTTAGAACACAATAAAGCACAGAAGACAGAATACTTGAGCCAGCACAAGTCTCCTACTTCCAATGGAATTATGCAATTTATGAACAAATTGGAGTCACTAGGGGAAGCCTCTTGAATCTGGCCATAGTCAACTTCATGGAAAAATTGGAACAGCAGGCACTGGACCCACAACATCCCTAAAACCATTATCTTGGTCCTAATATGTAGGTTGGTTCACATGATAGCCTATCAAGACTGCCAGATCCTTGTTGACGATACACAATACCAAGGATGAAAACTACCCTGATATCAACTGGGAGACAAACTCTGCAGCAAGTGGGAGATTGAACAGATTCCTAACCAACTTAGGTCCCTTCCAGCTCTATTTTGATTTTGATTCTGATTCTGATTTGTTGCAAGTACTGTGGCGAACCAGTTAACCTCTGTCTTGTACCTGTGTGTCTGGTTTTAGAACCTCATATTTCTCATGTTGTTGGATAGAGCCCAATGACATCCATTCCTTTTCACTAGAAACTGTTGGTGGCCTGAATTACAACAGGGCATCCAGAATATGCCAAGTAGGTAGCATATTTTTATTTTATTTTATTTATTCATTAAATTTGTTTGACACCCATCTTGTTACAGGGGGATCCTAGACCACTTATAACCTCAAAATTGGAAGATCCTGCAAAACAGAGAAGACTAAATGAGTGGGCAAGGAGATCCCATGTTTTGAGAATGGGAGGTGAATGGGGAACAATAAAAAAAATTTAAAATGTAGATTCAGTCCCAGATCTCTCCACTGCCTTGTATCTAGGCAAGTAACTTGTGCTTTACTTCAACACTTACTGATGTCCAGTGAGTATTTTGAGGGTGGCTGCAGGAAAGCAACACTTTGCTGATCTTGTCCAAACTTAGAAACTAAGCAGGATCAGGCCTGGTTAGTACTCAGATAGAAATTTCTACAGAATTCTGACATTATAGGCTAACCTGAAATGTTGAAAAGCAACTAGAAAAACATCAATTGCAAACCACTTCCATATTGTTGCTGAGATATGAATGTATCTAGAGACTGCTGCAAGGAGGAAATTGGGATTTGATTGAATATAGCATGGGGTTAAACCCTGTAAGGCCAGCAAACAGAAAACAAGAAACCATTTGGATCCCTGGAAAGATCTTCAATATAGCTAGACTTTAGTAATAGAATTTGTCATTCAATTTATACTTAATTTAATCAATATGGAGCTACTCTGATTCTCACTCTTTCCTCTTTCCTGCACCGATGTGTCTCATTCAAAATGGCCCTCTTTCCTCTCTGCTTTCCAGGGTCTGTTAGAGGTTCCATCCCAGTGTCACAGTGTTGGGATGCAAGGCCCACTTTTTTTTTGCACATGTATTGGGAAATCACATAACTACCCAAGAGAGGCAGTGCTTGATGATGAAATCAGCATAAGCCTGCAAAGATTACTGAATGCCTCTAAGTAGGCAGGAGGAGTGAAGCTCAAATTGATAGCATCTTTATGTCTATCAACTGCATCTGTTCTGAAGCTCTTTCATAAATACCATATCCTGCCGTGCCAACAATTGGGGGTTGGCATTCATGCCATTTTCCCATATTCCAATGTACCCAACAATCCAAGCAACCAAGGTTCCTCTGCCTTAAAATAAAAACCAACAGATCTGTCAACTAAACCAGGGGTAGTCAACCTTGGCTCTTTTATGACTCGTGGACTTCAACTCCCAGAATTCCTGAGCCAGCTAAGCTGGCTCAGGAATTCTGGGAATTGAAGTCCACGAGTCATAAAAGAGCCAAGGTTGACTACCCCTGAACTAAACCAAGAAAAGGCAATGATTTATGCAGCTGAATATTTAAAATTCCCTGGTTTCAAAAAAACAGGGGTGTGTGTGATTGATTTGGAACTGGTGGGGAGGCCTAAATTTTATCCTGGTCTTCAGAAGAATAAAAACATGCTGCAGAATGTTTTATCATAGTTATTGAGTCAGCATATTTGGGGGGAACAGCCTTGTGTAGTGCAATGCAGTTATTAATAGACTGTGCAGAATTGCAATATGCTTTTTTAAACTTTTAGTTTAGGGAAGTTTGGAAATGGCACCAGTCTCCAAATAAGGAGACTAAATATAGACCCTGAACTTTGGCTAGCCTAAAACTCTGGCAATAGTAAGCAAAATCATATTTTAAAGTCTCCACTGGCACTGTCTTGGGGCTGAAAATTAAAACTGGTGTTGAAGAAATACACAATCTGACACAAAAGTAAAGTAGTACAATTGAGTAGGAAGATGAGAAATCTTAGCTATAGTTTAATTTGATTATCTTCCTTTATTCATGTATTTCATTTGAGACACCCTCGTATCACCATATACTTTCTTTTTTAAAATTAGCTAAAACATTTATATACTAAAACTCTGTCCATTTGTCTGCTTGTAACCTTCAACTGGCTGAAATAATAAGGTAACAATTTTTGAAGCTCTCTCTCTCTCTCTCTCTCTCTCTCTCTCTCTCTCTCTCTCTCTCTCTCTCTCTCTCTCTCTCTCTCTCCAAGTACTCCCTTGACTCGGCTGACAAAGAGGGGAGGAGAGCCTGTGGCCTGGTGGTTAATACAACTGCCTAGCATGTAGACTGCCCAGGTTTGAATCCCATAAAAGGGGTGTGGCTAGCTGATGAGGACTAATGTGTCCGAAATAGCTATACTAGTCTCCCACTTAAATCTTTAACTCTTGTCAGCAAAAAGAAAACTGAATTTGTAATGTATCGCAGTAGCGACTTGAGTCTGCTTAACGCCCCTAGTTGGGGGGCTGCAAGGCAAAAGAGATTATAAAAAAGTAGAACTGCAGTATAGCAGTCAAAATGCCAAAGGTGCAATCAATCAAACCTTCTGTCTGAAAAACTCTCTCTATATATATACATACATACATACATACATACATACATATATATATATAAGTCCACATATATATACAGTCACTACCACTGCTTTTTTGCCTGTTCTTGGTCTCTGTTTAGCTACGGAAATATCTCTGAAATGGATGAAAATGGATCGTGGGTCATCTAGTATTAACTGTAAGTCTTATCTTAAGATAGGAAAACATGTAATGCCCTTTCGAATCGCAAAATAAATGCTGGATCTTATTGAAATCAGTAAAAACCAGTGATTCTCAATCTCAGGACCTTAAGATATAAGGACTGAGTTCACAGCTTCTGGCGAATGCTAGGAGTGAAGACCACACATCTTAAAGTTATCAAGGTTGAGAAACATTGGTTCAAACTATGGGGCATGAAACTTCAGCTGAAGAGGTGAACCAGGCATCATTCAGCGACCAAAGTGGGTAGGGCCAGCCCCCAATGCAAAAAAAAAAAAAAAAAAAAGGTTTGCTTTGTGAACACAAAAGAGGTGTTGATATGCTGCCTGTGGACCTCCAGTCACAGTGTTTGCAGCCCTGGAATAAGTTGTGATCTGCAGAGATCTTGCAATATGCTGAGGGGGTCATTCCTGAAATTTGAACTCAAACCACATAGAAAATATGTCCTGGCCTTTAAAAAAATAAAATAAATATCCTTGCAAGATACCCCCTCTTTTGCTGAATGTCCCAGTGCTTTGCCTTCACATTCAGAAATTTAAATACTCAGGCTATTTTGAAACAGTGCTGGGCCAAACTCTGCTCCTACTTTTGCAAAACATTCTATTCCTTGAGAAAGAAGACTTTTATTTTTCTTCCTTTTCCTTGAAGCAATGAAAGGATTAAGTAAACAAAATAATTAGGGCTAAGTATGAGATTATGTGTGCTTCTTTAAGCATATAAAGTGCCAGAGGAGTCTTTCTAACCTGCTATCAATCTGATGGATCCTTCTGAAGTATCTCTGTGGTCACACTGATCTGAGATTTCCTAACATAAACCTTTTGTTTTAATTTTCTGTTCTTTTATTGCTTTATGCAGTGCTGGATTTTATCTTATTTATTACATCTGTTTATTTGTATTTGTGTCCTGTAGCTGTTAGCAGTTGTCAACCCCTGTAATGAAAGGGTAGGTCACCTTTAAAAAAAAACATAAAAATTATAGTGGATCTGGCCAAACACATATAAAATATTGAATGTGAAAGGCTTATAGCAGTGTTTCTCAACCTCAGCAAGTTTGAGGTTAAGATGTGTGGACTTCAGTTCCCAGAATCTGAGTGTTAAAAGTCCTCATATCTTAATATTGCTCAGGTTGAGAAATATTAATCTAGGGTATTTGCTAAACTTTACTTCAACATTTTACCCTTGCATTCATGAAGGAGGAAAGCACACTATCTGTCTTTCTGGAAATGTTGCTGAACTATAAATATAACTTTATGTTATATTTATATGTTTGGCCTTTGTCAAAATGGTTGGAGCTATTACTACTTAAAACTTCAGTGATATCTGGAGGGCCAGGGATTCCCCCATGTAAGTAACTGCCCAGCTAAATTTTGACACGTGCATACTGTTTCTGTCTCATGCAAGTCATGCAGCTCTCAAAAGTCTGGCCATGTGTTATAAAGTTAGAATGTTAGACAGTATAATAATAAATGCTTTTGCAAATGCCTCTGGAATCCTATACAGTGGCCTCCAAAGGCTTGGGAAATGGAGACCGAGATTTACTTCAAGTAAACAAACTGTCTAAGAAGGAAAACATGTTTTGACTGATTATGTAAAAGACAGCCAAGAACAAGCATTAATGCAAATTAAAAAAATGGAATTTATTGAATGTACACAGGAAGCAAAACATGAATATCAAAATAATGTAATACAAACTAATGCAGTCGAGGCCAGAACTGAAAAACCATCCTAGTGATTCAAAGCACTCATTGTGCAAAGAAGCAAAAGACGATACATTCAGCTCTTGCAAGAAGACCACACAAATTAATTACCGGTATACACAATGACATAAGACAGTTGTCGAAATGATTCAATGGAATTTGTATAGGTAGTCCTCAACTTATGACCACAATTGAGCCCAAAATTTCTGTTGCTAAAGGAGACAGGGATTAAGTGAGTTTTGCCCCATTTTATGATCTTCTTTGCCACGGTTGTTAAGTGAATCACTTCAGTTGTTACATTAGTAACACAGTCACAGAAGGGATCGCATGACCCTGGGACAGGGGAACTGTCATAAATATGAGTCAATTGCCAAGTGTCTGAATTTTAATCACGTGACCGTGGGGGAATGCTGCAATAGTCATAAGTGTGAAAAATGATCATAAGTTTCCTTTTTCAATGCCGTTGTAACTTTGAAAGGTCACTAAATGAAAGGTTGTAAGTTGAGGACTACCTGTATTGCATTTTACAGTTGTAAAAATTATCATTTGCCAGTAATGAAAAATTGGTGGGGATATATGGTTGAAAATATAATAAAAAATTAAGCAGGTGAAAATATTGTGGGATTTTTAAATACAAACAGATGAAGTCCTACTTCCTACTTCCTTATATTTTCTTTTTTTTTTAATCGCACCTTTAGCTTTTTCTGTTCTTTCTTTTCTCCCTTTTTTTCTCTTTTCATTTAGTTCAGACATGACAAACTCGCGACATCACGGGACGTCGCGCGATGTATCGGAACGTTTTCCCCATTGCCGGCAATGGGGTGGGCACGGTTTCCTTGTGACGCATCTGGCCTGCGGGCCGGCAGCTTGACACCCCTGATAGTTTGTTGTTCTTAAACTTTTAATAAAAATTAAATATAAAAAGCAGATCTGGAAAATAGAAGTGAAATCATCAAGTCTGTATTTCCTGTCTCCCATTCTTCTTGCATCAGTCAGTGTGAGTTCAATTGCTATACATGAAGTTGCATAAGGCAACAACTCTGATACTATTGGATGTAATACCTGGAAACACTCTGCTTCTTCCTAGATTGAAATGTAAATGCATTTGGCATCTTGTGTTTGGGATTTTAATTTTTTTAAGAAGTCACATGATAAATTATTCATATCTTGGATCAAAGTATTCCTTCTCCTTTCATATTATCTCCTGCTCCATCAGATCATCTTAGTTCTTGGTTCCTGCTACAGCTGAAAACTAGCCATTCCACTTGTACAAAGTGCCAGGAAGGAAATTAAACACATTGAGAAACTGGAAGATTTCAATGCAATAACAGGATCATAATTCTCCTGTAATGGAGGTGAAATATCTGTCTAATGTATTTTTAAGAGCATTCCTGAACTTCATTGTAGGGAGTGGGGGAAATGACATGGAAGAAATCTAAAAAGGCAACCCAGACTAATTTTCCCTAACGTTAGTGATCATACAGGCCAAGATTGGTGGAGTACACCTGGAGATATCCCCAGATTGTACAGTTGCCCGAAAAGTTCTGCTTGCCTTTTTTAACAACTTGATAGACATATAAGAGGAGATTATTATTGTGATTACTCTTCTCACTCCCTCTCCAAATCTCTGTATCTTTCTAATCTCAAGATCTTCCCATCTTTTGCAGAGGAGAGAGTTTCTGCATTGATATATCATTCGGTGTATTTGACATGACTATTAAACTCACACCAGTACCTTCTGTTGGAAAACAAGGGGAAGGACTGCCAAAGACCCCTTCCTGAACAGTATGAATATGCAGTCCATTGTTTACAATTAGAAAAAAAAATACATTGCTGTTTCCAGTTAGCAAAAGAAGCACTATGTTAATGCTTTGTAACCTGTGGGGCTTTTCCTCACTTGCACCTCAGTCCCTGACATTGCTTTCAACTTGCACCCAACTTCTGAGTCAATAGGTTTGTGTCATCCTTAAGTGTACTGGACCTCTGACAGAGGGACGGAAACTTTCCATCCATACTTACAGTTTTAATCTGGAATTAAATGGAACTCAGGTTTTTTTTTATGCATTTTTAAAAGATTTTGCCTTTTATCAACTTCTGATGACACTCTCACTTGCTTCTGTTTGCTTCATCTCAGTCCTCATGTTACCAACCTCAGAAGGATGGAAGTTTAATTGAACCTTCATGCCTGACATGATCTCCAGAACAGTTTCTAATTCCAAGAGATGCCAACTTGTCACTCCTGGATCAATGGAAATTCTTTACTGTACCCAAATCTCTGCAAACCATTCTAACTGGATTCCACCCGATTTAATGTATATTCAAATCATTGTATGGATAATTTGAGAAAATGTAGGGTTTAATACTCCTGTCTTTGGTCCTGATTCATATATTTAATAATTATTATGGTGATAATGCAGTGCTGGTAGAACAATATCTGCCTTGATTACAGGCAGTGAGGTATTGTACAAAATGGTGTAAGATCTAACTCTCACACCAAAAGTTACAGGTAAACTATACCCACCTTTCTCCACTTCATTTTACAGCATTTAGCAATTTTCTTCCTCTCTGGCTCACTTCCAGTTTCACAGTGGGAGAAAATTACTTAAAGTAAATGATCTTTTAAGATCATGCAATACTCATAAATCATCTGGGCTGAGGGAAAACCTTTTCTCCCAGTTTCTGCTCTCTACTTCTGGTGTATTGTGATCTGAACATATTGCTGCTGATCATTATTTATCCCTCAGACCTTCCAGTACTATGACTGTAGAATTAAAATGGAAAGCTATCTGATACTCTCCAAAGAATTCAATTCAAGAAACACAAAAACACAAACAAGCATTTCCAGTATCAAAAGAGAATAAACATATGGCATGTTTCCGTCTATAGTCACACTCACATTCTGCTTCTCTGCAAACCCTGTACAAAGTTCATCCATAAACAGATTACTCCCAGATTGCACCATGCTGTGATGTTTTGTATGGACGTATGTAGTTACTCAATCCACAAATTCAGTTGGCATTTGCAAATCCAAGATTTCAAGAATATCAACATCCAGTAAATGCTTATTTTAATAACTGACAAGAAAGAATGAAGAAACAATATGTCAAGCACCGACTCTGCCAACTGAATAGTTTTGCTTCATATGCTTCTGCAAGAATGGCTGAGTTTATATGGCACCTTTATCCATATTAGCTTAACCATGATTTGTGGAACTAAACAATTTTTGTGGCTTTGTGACACAATAAACTACAAATTATTCAGATGAGTTAGATCTGAAAACCAAAGCAGGTTATAGTTAAGGTTCATTATTCCATGCAAACAGTAAAAATAAAAAGATGTGTTACCTATATATTAATTTGTTCCCTCGGTTAACAATCTATAGATAATCCTCAACTTACAATAGTTCATTTAGTGACCGTTCAAAGTTACAACGGCACTGAATAATGTGACATATGACCGTTTTTCACAGTTACGACTTTTGCAGCATCCCCTTGAACATGTGATCAAAATTCAGATGCTTGGCAACTGGTTCATATTTATGACTGTCGTTGTGTCCCAAGGGCACTTTTTGAGACCTTCTGACAACCAAAGTCAATGGGGAAGTCAGATTCACTTAACAACCAGGTTACTAACTTATCAACTGCAGATATTCACTTAGCAACTATGGCAAGAAAGGTCATAAAATGGGGCAAAACTCACTTTAAAAATGTGTGACTTAACAACAGAAATTTTAGGCCATAACTTAAGCTTAAATCGAACCAGTTGCCTAAAAGGGTTATAACAGAAATACTGCTGCAAAACAGTGTTCCTTAATTAAAGACATGCTCAAGAAACACTGTTTCAAAATGAAACTGGAGAATTTTAAAGATTTCCTGAAAATGTATCTATTTTGTCAGTCTCAATTACTTTAAACACTGTGTGAGAATTTTCTTTCTTTTGAAAAGAAAAAACACTTGAAGAGGATCTGGAGAAAAGAAAGTCTGTACGGAAATAGAAAGAAAACACATACATACATATTCATACCACCATTTCCTTTTGGGGCAACCAATGTTATGCAAAGTGCAGAAAAAAATATACAAAGCAGAGAAATTAAGACATATGGTAAGAAAATAAAATACCACAATATCTGCTTTTGATAATAGCTGCATTCAGAACCTGTCATCACTTGTGTATTTCTCACTAAAAGTCTCAATATTTCGTATTAAATAATGCAATTAAAACAGTTTTGCCTTTTGAGTCATTCTTTCCCCATTTGTACATATGACTACATTTATATTTAAACCACGTATTCAAAACTGTTTTCTAAGATACTGGCCAAACAATAACCATTTTCTGTTCCCACCAATCCACTTCTGTTACCTAATTGAACCATTTCCCCCCTAAATTGCATTCATGAGGCAATTCTTTCTGAAACGTATTTCTTTTCATTACAAGTAGTGCTCAACTTATGACTACAATTGAGCCCAAAATTTATGTTGCTAAATGAGGCCATTGTTAAGTAACTTTTGCTCCATTTTATGACCTTTCTTACAACAGTTGTTTAGGTGAGCCGCTGCAGTTCTTAAGTTAGTAACACGATTGTTAAGTGAATCTTCCCCATTGACTTTGCTTGTCAGAGGTCACAAAAAGTGATCACACATGACCTCGGGACACTGTGACTGTCATAAATATGAGTCAGTGGCCAAGCATCCGAATTTTGATCATGTGACCACAGGGATACTGCAATTGTCATAAGTGGCGTGTATTCATCAACTTTTCTGCTGTTATTTTCTTTTTACAAATAACTAAAGTACAGATTCCATGAGCTGGTATAATAAGTATTCCTACATGAAGTACTATTTACAAAAGGATATTCCCAAACCTTTGAGGGCTAGAGTCACTTTTTTGTGAGATGAATGAGATGGACAGCTATATAAATATAATAAATAAATAATGTAGAGTTTTAATGTCCTTATTATTGGAAAAGATTTCATCAAAATTTCTTGATTCAAAAACAGCTTTAGAGCAATTTGCTGTGCCTCATGACAAGTACACCCAATTTTATTAGAACTGTACACATATACTTTATTTTTTTACTGTGCATAACAGAATCCTTTATTCCTCTAATAATAGTTATTTCTATTAATGTTCTCTCTCAAACTAGAGTTGTTAATGAAATTGCCCAGTTTTAAGTGCTGCTTCTCTTTTAAGCACTAACTACTGAACATTTTGTTATCATATAATTTTGTGGAATCTGTTGAATCGTCTGCACAGTTATCCACAGAATAGAGAATTGTAGAAGTAATGGGGTATTTCTTGTGGTTTAACCATTTGATTAAAAATGCCACATCTCCAATATGACTTAGATATATCCATTAATTGATTTTCTTTTTACCCTGCCTACGGAAGTAGTCATTTTGAATTGGTCTCTAAAATCCATTTGGCATTTGGTACAACAAGAGTTCTATTTGTTCTTTATGGAATTTTAATGTCATACAAAATAAATTGCTCTGAATCTCATGTTGGTGCATAGGCATCCATATTCTTTTTTCATGTGACATTCATCAAAAGTTCTTCTTTATGCTGCAGATCTTGCTGTTCCCACCCTAGGGAACTGCATAATTAACCTAACTGAATATCATATTGGGCCCCTATGTTAATCAGCTTTATGCATCCCCAAAAACTAACTGGATGATAACTTTTTCTTCTTAGATTTTATTTCTTAAGATATGCTATCTTATACACGCTGACATAAAATCTTCCATTTGAATGCAGATGCTTGGCCAGGAAAATAGCTCCTAGCAGCATCATTTTACATAGTTTAATTCACAGTTGATCATGCACCTGTTGCTCAGTATCTCTTTATTTAGATTTTGTGATGCAATAATTCTCTTCTCTGTGTAAAAGGACCTGTCAAGTATGCTTAATTTATCTCTTATCTTTATAAGTGGTTTCTTTGGCAACACCTTTCCTTGTCCTTGTGCAGTTTACTTCTCTCTCCACATTATTTCATTCCAACGTAACATTTCCTTGAAGTTTTTTAAAAGATTATTTTCAGACATCATGTAATGTAATAGTAAATTCCATAAAATGATGCCTTAGAAACACAAGAGTAGCAAACTGAGTGTGACACTATTTGTAGCAAACATATCCTTCGGTGTTCAGTGTTTCTATTGTTCCCCAGAACTTTCTTCTTCATATTTACTAGAGCAGGGATGGACACTTTGCGGGGCATTTCCTATGGTCAGATTACATCACTAAATAGGCCTTTCCTTTCCCTTCTTCTCCCCATTCCAGAATTATGATAAATAGGAACAATGTTATTCCAGCAACAGAGGATGATCAGGCATCAGGATTTTAATATAATGTCAGTTGACTGTCAAAATTCCCATGGTGCTTTCTCCTTCCATGGCAATTACAGACTGTGCATATAAATGTAGTAGGTCAGCTTTCCCCATTTTGATCCATTTTGAGTTCCAGAATATCTTAAGCTGGAATTCCTAGAATTTGGCACAGATTTCTGGGTGTTGGGGTGCCATCAATCTGGACAGAACCAAGTTGGAGAAATCTGCAGTGGATTTTTTTTTGTTTTAGATCCATCAGCCATTGACCCTCTGATAAGGATCAGGAGCCAAGGCCCATGTTGGCTCTCTCAGTGGCATCTGGGGCCATATTTGAAAAAAGAAGGTTGAGATAGGACAAAGATGTAGGTAGATCTGGGTGAGAAACTTTATTTATTTTAAATTACTAAAGTACAATTAAAATTATTATCCCCCCAGTGTATTTAATACTTTCCATTTCTACCATGTTAAAGAATCATAGAATAGGAGCAATTTTAGGAAGCGCTCTAAACACCTGTACATCAATGGTTTTGAAGTCTGGTAAGTAGTTCTGATCTACTAATAGTAGCAGATCCAGTCCAAAATCAATACAGGGGAGAGGTTAGGCATTCCAAAATGCAGCTTTGGAGGTGACATTGTCACCCAAGTTTTACTCAAACCATTTGAAGAATTTCCTCATGTAAGTTTTCAATATTCTTCAATATTCTGAAGAATCCTGTACTGCTAATGCTCCTAAAAACAATCAAATTACAGATCTATAGGAGAGAAAGAAAGAGGTTTTAACACTGGAAATCATATTGAGGGTACCAATCTGTCTCTTGATTGCATTAGTTCAAGCTACCAAACTTAGATCATCAATTCAATCATTAACAGATATGTTAGCAGATACACTAGCAAACTCTTCCTAGAAATATATTTTTAGCGGAGTTTTTTTTCTATTCCATCTCTGAGGACAGTTGTTATTGAGACACAATGTTTCTTTCTAAAAGTGCAGGTAAGAACCTTTTAGTAAGATAAATACGCCCCCAGGATTCACTTAACCATTGATGATTCTATAAAAATGTCCATGTAAGGTTTTTTGGCAATAATATAGACCTTCCTTCCGGAATGTTTTTCTGATTTCCCAGTTCAGTCAATACCTGGGCATTTCTCATCCAATACAAATTCTAATCAGAACCAACCAGTTTAGAGTTTGATTTTGTTAAATCAGCTAAAATAAGCCAACCTGGTCATGGGTGAATTTACAAGATTCAGTTTAGAATGGGTTGGGTAGTTATATTTTTCTGATACTGACCCCTCCCCCAAAGATACCTCCAGAGCAAATTGCACAAAACTAAATCCCAAACCACCAATAAAACATGAAGGTAACCCTTCATAGTTGTGGCATTCATACCTTGCCTGCAGAAGGGCCCCAGATTCAATCCATGAAGTCTCCCGGTGGAGCTGGGGAAATACAAAATGGGGTGTATAACCCCATCGCAATGTTTCATGTCATCCTCCCCTCCCAAATAAATTAGGGATGGAGCTTTCCAAGCACACCTGAAAGCTGCCCAGGGTTACACATTTTAATCTGAGAAATAGGGAAAATATTATTGTATGTTATTTGTTTTAATGGTTAAGTACCCAGGATTCTTCCTCCTCCCTTTTTTCTCAGAATAATTGTTTGTAGAGTAAGTTGGGCCTAAGTTATTTTATAAGCTTTGATGGTAGAAGAAAAGTTGACTTGGGTTCTGCCTGCCCTATTACACCCTACTGAATACATGGAGGTGCTAGGATTCACTGCATTTAATTTCACTATTGCTGAAATGAAATAAAGTTCGGCTTTTGACACACATCTTGGTGTAGATAGAACTGATTACAATAGGCTACCTTGTTCAAGTCTTGTAAAATGCCTGATTTTTGTTTCCTAATAAGAATATATTGGTGTTATCTTTTAGTCTTTCCTGGGCAGGATATTCAAAAATACACTGACATCATGGCCAATGCTTTTTGCTATCCATTTAATGTAAGTAAAGGATAAGGATGTCATATAGAGAATGTAAACATACATTTCATATCCGCCAGATCATGGTGGATGAAGTAGAAAAAAAAGTGTAAGCAAATCCATTAAATCCAAATTACTCTCATTTGGGGCCAGAGAAAATCTGATTAATAAATGTCAACCAGAACAGCATTAATTCATATTAATTCTGTTGATAGCTAAAAAAGAATATAAAACGGTTGGGGGAAATTCTCGCCTATCAAATAACGAGAATAATCTGCCCATTTCAATATTTTCTGGAAAGTGCACACAAACAGGCAGATACTAAATGAATATTCCTAGAATGAGTGGGGAAATCCTTTTAAATGTCTCTCTGGATGACTAATGCTTCTTCAGAGCATAGCAACTGATAGTGCTATAGAAAATTTAGGCAATCCTTCCTGGTTTCAAAGGTGGCAGAAACCTCAAAAAATTAAAGATAAGATGATGGCTGCAATTAGCAAGACGTGAATTGACACTGATAAAAAAAAACCTCTGTCTTTAATTGAATTGCTACTGAGAAGATTCTGAAATTCATGGCCCATATTTCCTTCATATATGATACCAAACAGAGGTGGGTAAACTTTAACTTAGAGAATTACTTACCTACCTACTTACTTACAACTTCCTGGGCTAGGAGCATAAATGGAGCTCTCTCTGAACTCCAAGGCAAACCTTGGTCATTGGTTTAAGCAGTAGTGATCATATTCAGGGATGCAGTCATGTGGTAGTACCCAGAGCTTGTACCCAGAAGCCGAACTGCAGCAGTAGCAATTTGGGATGCTTTCTTGAAGGCACCATCCTGTAGTATCAGTACTAGTGGTGCCAGATCTGAAATGTAAAATTCTGGACAGTTACTAGATGGGAGTAAAGAATTAAAACATTTGGTGTCTATTTGCAACTATCTAGTAGTTCTGTACTAGACAGCATGCACTGAGGTGTCCGCTGCATTTTTGCTTGCCACTCTGACCCTACCTTAAGACAAATGCATTGATTTTCCCATTGCAGCAAACCACAATGTTTGTGGTTTAGAAATTAAAGGTCTGACTGGAACCTGCTGTGCCTGTTAGCCTGAAGGTAGCCCCCATCCCTTTTTATATTTACACCATTATCCTCAACAGCAACCAGATTGTCCTGATACAAAATACTTACTCTTGGAAGTAAAGGATTCTGAACCTACAAAAAGGATACAGCTCTTCAATTCAAAAGTATAGAGGCACTCACTTAAGAGCCACAATTATGCAGTGGGTGGAGCGATAAGGTGAAGGGGATATGGTCATTCACTTCACATGTGCAAGTTTGGGAAATTACATTTCTATTGTTTTGGAAATGGGGTGGGTGGTTTAAGGCCATTAAGAGCTTAGATTACCATTTTTGTCTATATCATGTCTCAAAATGATGGGAAATCAGGACATTGATTTTTAGCCTTCATCCTTAGGTGCAGCTTCAATGGCAAAGAAAGGTGAGTTGGGGATTGCACACAGTCTTGCAGCCATAGTTTGGCCACCTCTGATTTCATGCAAGAAGCTGGAGGAAAGTTATCTTGTTATTATTAAAGAATTCCAGATCAGAATTCTTCTCCAACGTATTTCTAATCCTTTGGAGCTCTACCAGGAGACGCAGTTGTGTCATCTGCCACCTGAGATGTAGAATGTTAAAACCTCAATCAAATCTTTATGAATCTATTAAACATGGGCAGATTAGTGGGTCTCTGATATTTGTGCCAAATATTAAATGGATGAATGACAGAAGATATCAGCTAGTATGTAAAAGTCTTAAAACCATGCAGTTGGAAGAGACCATAAAAGTCATTTAGTTCAAATCCCTGCTAGATGCTGAACCCATTATAACATCTCTGACAGATAGCCATGCAAACTTTGTTTGAAATCCTCTGCTGAAAGGGCACTCATCACCTGGTTTCTTCATCATTCTGGTAGCCTTCTTTTGAACGTTTCCAAATTGTCACTATTCTTTTTGAATTGTGATGTCTAGACCAAAATGAGGTCTGACCTCCTGTGACCTGGATTCTTGCTCCTGTTAATATACGATAGCCTTTGCCTGTTTAGCAGCTGCATCACACTGTTGGGTCATGTTAACTCATGGTCAGCAAGGATACCCAGGTCTCTTTCACATATGCTGCTACCAAACCAGCTCTGTCCCCTCTTCTAATGATGTGTCACATTCTTCCTACTCAGATGCAGAACTTTAAATTTCTTCCTCTTCAATTCCATTCTATTTATTCAAAGCCTGTCTAGATCTTTCTGAATATTCCCTCTTTTATTTAGTGTCTTAGTCACCCCACTCACTTTTTTTCTTTTTCTTTTTTTGGTCATCTATGAAATCTAAAAGGGTCCCTTCAACTATGTCATCCAAGTAATTGATAAAATTCTTAAACAGGCAAGAATTGTGCTCTGTGGTGCTCCGCTCAATACTTCTTTTCAAACTGTTTTTCCCTTTTATTTTTTTTAGATTCTAGAAGTTTTCATATGAATAACACCAAGTCAGCTGGATAAGACAAGGCACTTCCACTTTTTCGAAGAAAAAAAAATCTGTTTTAAAAAAGAAAGAAAATTGTATGATTACATTGTTCAAGTTATGAGTTACCTATAGCTATTTCCTCTCACAGCAATATATATATACTTACAAAACAGTAGAATATAACAAATTGTAATGTTGAGTTCAATATAGATAAAATGAAAAAATGTGGTACAAATACAAAATCCAGCTATAAAGGGAGGGAGGGAGGGAGGGAGGGAGGAAGGGAGGAAGGAAGGAAGGAAGGAAGGAAGGAAGGAAGGAAGGAAGGAAGGAAGATTTTAAAAACCCTTTGGGTGATATCAATTTTAAACTTAAAAGCCAAAAGAATAAATATTATTTTCCCAATTTCAGGAAAGTAGTCAGGAAAGTAGGAGCCCATCAGTCATCTCAGCAGAGAGCATTCTATAACCATTTGGCTACTTTTGGGGGAAAAAACTGCTCTTGAATTTCATCTGGTTAAATCTCAGACTATGAGGGACACTCAGAACAGAATATCTGATGAGAATCTCAGGGCATGTTTAGAAGCATATGGAAAGGAATGGTCCATCGGGTAATCTCACTTCAAAGTGTTGAGGTTTTATAGGTTACCATCTGAACCCTAAACCCTCCAGGAGCCAGTAAATTGGATTAAAATGAGTATAACACATTCCAATCACTAATCCAGCTACTGCTTCAAGGGTTACTTCATGTCAAGTACACTACAATGATACAGAGGGGAGAATGTCATGACAAATCACCCAAAATTGCTTTCTTTCTATCCATTTAGGGATGTAATTGGCACTTCAGCCTAAACTGATAAAAAAAAAAGTCTATGTTACACAGAAACTCAGAGAAGGCATGATAAGAGAGCACTTGTGATTTTAGTGATAGAGGAAGTCAAAGGCTACTTCCAACTAATATTTTATCCTTCAGGGAGAAGACAGCTTAATGCAGAGAGGGAGGATATCATTTAATACAGAACACCTAATCAGAACTACCCATCAATAATACTTGTAACTTCTCTGGGTTGATGTTAGTTAATTGATCCTCATGCAGTTCATTATGGCCAGACATAGATTAAATGTTTCAGCTGCTTAGATTGACTCTGATGCAAATAAGAAATAGACCTGCATATCATCAACAGATGCCTGCCACTGCACTTTAAATCCAGACTAGCTCTGCATCATTTCTGGGGAATGTGACAAAACAGGCAAAGAGGGGTTACAATGTTGTGATCCAAGTGCTGCCCTTTCCAATACAAAAGGATTTCTCAGTAGACAAATTAGAGGACCTATTAAAACTGATGCACAAACAGAACAACAGAACACAGCTGGCTGTCACCTACAGCCCAGGCCATTCAAATCCATTTAATAAGCTAAAGTTTACCCTGGACAATGACACTGCACTTTCTCAAGTACTGGCTGGCAAGCCTATACTTGCATATAGACAGTCACCTAACTGAAGCAGATTCTCACAAATAACATCGGAATGCTTATGCATAAGAACCAGACCTTTTAACAAACCCAAATATCTACTTTGCCCTCATAGCAATAGCAAACATTCCAACAAATGTCACACAAACGTAGAACGATCTTCCTGTGTTCTTTCAGTATTGTGATATATGCCATCATCTGCAGTACTAGCAACTATCCCTCTGGATTCTATGTAGGGGAAACAGACCTTGCACAAAAGAGCCAGTGGATGGATAAGTTCCACAGCAGTACTGCAAAGAAGGACAAGGTAACATCAGAGCATTTTAACTTCTCAGGTCACAAAATGAGATTGCTGAATTCACATTCATCCAGAAGTTCCAGTATCTCAGATGATCTCCACAAACACAATGGGTTTTTAACACATTATAGTTGTTAACTAATTCAGTACTTTTAAGCTATCTCACATGTAACCTGAATCTGCCTAGTCACCCAGTCTTCTCCCACACTTTTTCCCTTTTACCTGACCCCAATTTAAATCCTACATCAGCTTTGTTATTCCGTACATCTGATAAAATGAACATTGATTTGCAAAAAGATAGACTGAAAAAAATGCTATCATACTTCTTCAAATTTTTAACCAAATCTTTTATTTTACTGAATTAATAAAAAATATTATGTTTTCTTTCAAAAATAGAAAATCTATCTTGAATCATAAGTACAAAGGTTTGTTTAACTGAATCTCATGGCTGTGTATTTGTTTATTAATGGTTATTATTGTGGATGTGCAGAACAGAAAACTGAAATCAAATTATACTTTACTGGCAGTGAGTACCACTTATAACATCCATTTCAAATCTTGTTTTTCCCACAAGCTCACTAGGTAACCTTCTAGATGCCACTGTCTCTTCTCTGCCCTTCTATGACTTGGTCAAAGCCAAGAAATTATACCATCTCCAACCTACCCAAAAGGTAATTACAAGGTTTCTTGGTTTGAGTTTATGTGTGCTTAGGTGACCACAGCAGCTCATGTGGAACACACATCACTGTCCTCAAGGGTAAAATTAGCTCCTGGCCCTCCATATTCAATGTCTGAGACAGTTTACTCACTGCTTCATGGAAAATGAGTCCTGGCATCTGATAAACCATTCTACCTCTCTCAATCTATCCTCTGAACAGACATACATAAAGAATAATTCCTGCATTTTCCATGATTTTTTTCTCTTGATTTAACAATATAACATTAAACCATGGTTTTGACTTCCAATCTCTTAACTTTGTGCAAGACAAAAAAAAAAAGACTTGCCATATTTCTATAGAATAGAAATAGGGAAACTATTTTTAAGTATAACTTTCTATATCTGGAAATGAAAATCTTCACCCTTAGTGTGTGTGTTTTTCCCTGAAAACACAGTTAGTAAATCACACTTTACTTTTCACTGCTTGTAAGCAACAATGTCATCACTGCAAGATCTGCGAAAAGGTAAGGAGAGTTTTGATATTGTATTTTAGCAAAACTCAGATCTTTCTACAGAATGATGGAGTCCCTAGTAGTATTGTGTGTTCTTGGCTGACTTTCCAAATATTGCTACAGAAAGAATATCAAATAAGCCAGGAATATAATAAACTTTAGTAGCCAAGAGCCCCAAGGGACAGAATGATGACTCAAAGTGAACAATGTCAACATAGTTGTGTCCAAAGTTTTATCTCTTTTTCTTTCCCTCCAGGTTTTGGGAAAGACTTCTGGAGTCTTTTTTATATATATATTTAAAAATGTGTTGAGACTGTTTTAATTTGTGTGAAAGACTTTGATCCTCTGTAACTGAAAAACAAATGTGGCTCCTGGTTGGGAAAAAAACTATTTAGTTTGGATTATATTCTTAAATATAATTCACTTTTCCTGAACTCAAATAAAGTAATAAAATAAAATCATAGCAGCTAAATTCATTTACAATTGGTTGTATCATTTACTATTCAGCTTACATACAAACTTTCTTCTCTTTTGTCATATTAGATTTTATCTCTGAGCTGGCATGTTATTTTTCTTTAGTTATATTTGCCTATAGTTTTCATTAGCACCCATGTACTTTCAACCAAACTTAAATCTGGATGTCCTCTATCTTCCTTGAACATATATTTTTACCTGGTAGGATTAATTTTTTGGGTGATATTTTTTCCTATTGCCTCTGTTTATCTCTCTGTTCTTATACAACTATTCTTTTTAGGGTTTTTTTTTAATCTATTTTCCAAATTGCTGCTTTCTTTGGATATACTGTAAATAGAAAAGCCAGAGTGCATATAGTCAATATATCATTTTTAAAATTTCTAGTGCGCATGTAATCATGGTTTATAATATTTCTTAATATCAGACCCCAAGATCTTTCACTGCTGATCATACTGACTTGGGACTTTGATAATTATAGTTCACCATCATTTGGAGAGCCACAGATTTTCCATCCTGAAAATTACAACCTAAGAGACAACCTGATTCCACACAATTTCACGAGCTCCATTCCCGAGTAATGCATATATGAAATGATTTCTAATCATGAAGACAAAATACAGTAGGATTATTCTTCAACACCAGTAATATGGTCTTTTTTTAAATACCAGGCATATCAAAAGTCTATCCATTCTTCCTTCCTTAGTTTATCAGTTTCAAACTTCAGAAACTGCCTGTTATATCAGCTAAAGAGGATCACCATTCAGTAAGAACACTTACTCACAGAATTATCTTGATTTCTTTTACATCATAGGGTTGTTGTTGTTTTAATAAACAGAACTAGGTCATTCAATGGAATAATCATACTCATTCTCCCCTCTGTTGACTTCCTGCTCCTTCCATTATGTCGCTGCATTAAAAAATTAATGTGTAACTCAAATCAAATATAGAATATTTAAAAGAGATATATTTACAGGGCCATGAGCTCCTAAGCTGTACCAGAAGGAATATAAAATATATCAGGCACTGAAGACAAGAGGAGCACAAGCAATTACATTTGTGTGGCACGTGAACAGTTACAAAAACAGCATATTGTAAACTAAATGCACCTTGGAGTTCAGATATTTGTTCTTTCCTCAGAAAACTGTCTACAAACTGGAATTATACTGTGACATAAAGAGAAGCATGAATTCAAATGTGCAATTTTGCATTTTTGTTTTTTAAAAAAGTGAATGACAAATATTATTATTATTATTATTATTATTATTATTATTATTATTATTATTATTATTATTATTATTATTATTATTATTATTATTATTATTATTATTATTATTATTATTATTATTATTAATTGAATTTATATACCGCCCTATCTCCCTTACGGGACTCAGGGCGGTGAACAGGCAATAATAAAAACCACAATAAATATACACAAATTTCTGTTTAAAATCAAATTAAATAACAGGCCTGCTCTAAAAATACCCCATACAAAACCCCCACTAAAACATAATCAAACTACGCCAGGCCGGCCGCACGGAATAGATGAGCCTTCAGGGCTCGGCGAAAAAGGCGCAGGTCCGCAACTGTACGTAGGTTGGGGGGTAGGTCATTCCAGAGGGCAGGAGCTGCCACAGAGAAGGCTCTCCCCCTGGGGGTCGCCAGCCGGCATTGTCTGGCCGACGGCACCCTAAGGAGGCCCTCTCTGTGGGAGCGGACTGGTCGAAGGGAGGTGTTTGATGCCATGTCTATTAATAATCTCAAATTATTTTCAGCCATACAACTATTGTTATTGTTGTTGTATGGCATTGTTACATTAGCCAGGAAACTACAATACTATTGCAGAGTAGTAGTTTGGCTACCAAGGTACTAGCTCTGTCATGGTACATGCTCATAAGCTTGCCAAGGTGAGCCACAGGAGGGCAAGCTAGCCTCACACCAGACAGAAAGACAAACCGCTCTTCCTGCAGTGTCATCCAAGGCCCCCTCCCTCCACCGGATCCACCTCGCAAACAGCTGTTGCAACCAGGAAGGTTCAGAGCCAGCAGGAATCTGACTGCCTGCATGGAGCACCAACTCATCTCCTCACCAAAGGGGTAACTATTTATCTATTCACATGGACATGTTTTTTGGGGACAGAAGCTGAGGCAATTGACGGGAGCTCGTCCTGCCATACAGTGCTAGAACTCGAACAGCTGAAGCAGAGACCATCTCCAGCATCACTAAGCCATTGAGTCACCATGTCTCTCAGCCATAAAACTAATGAAGATAGTAAAGTTATACAAATCAGTGTTGACTGAATTCAGATAGATTTGAAAAATTAAACTGATTCAATCTATATTTTTAATCAGACTGGTAAATTGATCCAATTTGAACTTTTGAATCATTTGCAGAATCAACTGGACCCAAACATTTAAATTGGTTTGGAAAAACTGCCAAAACTCTGAATTGGGTCTGAATTGACTTAGAGGCATCCAGTTTAATGCTTCAAAACTTCAAAGATTCACAAAGCCCTAAAAGTTAGTTCACATAATTAACCTGGCTACTTAAACCTCGTGATAAAGTAGAAGCCACATTTCCCATTCAAGAATTAGCCCCAGCATAAACATATTAAAGAATACTGTTTAAAATATGAAATGCATGCCAGTAATTAGGCTTTTAGTCTATTTTACAAAGGGTAGGCCTCTGCCTGAGAAATTTGATTAGAAAAACAATGGGCAAGTTGCACCTCCTAAGTTTTTTTTTGAAGGCCTCAGGGATCTTTCTGGCCACAGCTGTCAAAAACTGTCAAACTTCCCATCATTTTGAAAGAGGACCCCCTCAAAAACTGTACACCTTTAGAGCACATCAAAGTTTAATAACAAAAAAGCCTCCTATATTTCCACCAGAAACTCACCCCTCCCTATATGTACATTGCAGTTTCATCTACACTAAGACCCTTAATTGCCCCCCAAAATATGAGTGTAATCTCAGCTACCAAAAGACCAAAAGACTGCCCACGCATTCATTACAAGGATTGCCTAGATAGCGTCCCTAAACTGGTAGCACCGATGCAAACTTTGCAGATGAATCTTTCCCATTATGGGAAATGCAATATATTTCCATTTAAAATCTAAATAATGGTAACTGTTTGCAAACTGTATGTATATAACATGATGTGCAAATATGTATCTATTTTTACATTCTTTGTGGGGGGTCAGTGAAGTGTTGCTTCTTTTTGGTGCTGTATAAATGGCCCCTCCAGTTGAAATGAAGCTACACTCTGTAAGTTATACAATAATAATAATAATAATAATAATAATAATAATAATAATAATAATAATAATAATAATAATAGTAAAGTTGGAAGGGACCTTGAAGGTCATCTAGTCCAATCCCCTGCTCAGGCAGGAAACCCTATACCATTTCGGACAAATGGCTGTCCAGTCTCTTCTTAAAAACTTCCAGTGTTGGAGCATTCACCGCTTCTAGAGGCAGGTTGTTCCACTGGTTAATTGTTCTCACTGTCAGGAAGTTTCTCTTTAGTTCTAGATTGCTTCTCTCCTTGATTAGTTTCCACCTGTTGCTTCTTGTCCTGCCTTCAGGCGCTTTGGAGAATAGCTTGACTCCCTCTTCTTTATGGCAGCCCCTGAGATATTGGAACACTGCTATCGTGTCCCCCCTCGTCCTTCTCTTCATTAAACTAGACATACCCAATTCCAGCAACCGTTCCTTATATGCTTTAGCCTCCAGTCCCCTAGTCATCTTTGTTGTTCTTCTCTGTACTATTTCTAGAGTCTCAACATCTTTTTTACATCGTGGTGACCAAAACTGGATGCAGTATTCCAAGTGTGGCCTTACCAAGGCACTGTAAAGTGGTATTAACACTTCACGTGATCTTGATTAAAGTACAAATATTTTTGGTTAGTCCTTTTCCTCACATTTTCTGTTTTGCACATACTTTTCCAACAGTATATCACCCCTGAAGTTACATGAAGGAAGGTCAGGTTCACTTTTTGTAAATTCAAGCACCACAAGCAATGGAGCCTCCATGGAAGCAAAGAAAACAGGGTAACCAACTAACAGCAATAACAGGCTAGAAACTGGGAGACTGTGAGTTCTAGTCCCACCATAGGCATGAAAGCTGGCTGGGTGACTGCACAAGTCACTCTCTGTCAGCCCAACTCACTCACAGGGTTGTTGTTGTCATTGTGAGAGAAAAAAAGGAGGAAGGAGTCTTAGGTATGTTCACGCCTTGAATCATTTATTAAAAACAACAAAGGTGAGATAATAAATAAATAACATAGCCTTGCTCTTATTACCTACTTTAATGTGCTTAGTTCTTTTCTCCAGATTCCAGTGCTGCAGAATTCAAAAACTCCATTCCAATATCCCAAACTCCTTTTTAGTAGTTTTATGCAAATTCTATTACAAATTCTCTTCAACAAAGTCATCAAGTTAAAAAAAAAAAAGATTCATACAGGATTTTCAGAGCATCGTTAGGAACCAAAGGTAAGTGTTCTGGTATGCTTTGGTTAGTTTGCTTTCTACGTGATTGTTAAGACGCTCTCTTAACAGACAAAGGGTTGTTGCTAAAATGTGTTTTCATTGCCAATGCTTTAGGTCAGTGATCCTCAAACCACCAGATGGGGTGGTGCAACCTCCTCACTTTCACCAGCCAAACCCTCCTTCTCACTTCAGCCTGCTACATCTTTGAATTTGTTGCTAGTCAGATGACAAGACCAGAGCCACTCCCCACATCAGCCCTGCTTCCCTTGCAGTCATGCTTAGTCAGCAATCTGATGCTTCTGCTGCCAGAGTTTCTGCCTACTTTCATTGCCCCAAAGCTGGTTGGACCAGACACTTTGGCAGCTCAGCTCATACCTTCCCACATTCACTGCCAGGCAGCTGGGCAGAGGCTGCTCACTGTCTCAGCTCCTGTCTCCCTCCATTCCCTGGCAGTAGCTGATCTGCCAAAATCAATCAGTAGATGAAATTGGGCATAAAAAAAAAATCTCACCCAGAGGAAAACAACTTGAAATTAAATGTGTCTGTTGTCATAACAAGACAGAGATGCAAACTAAGCCTCCGATTCGAAAAAAAGAACCGTTGGCATAGTTCAGGAAGAAAAAAAGAGATAATAAACATATGAACTTTGATTTTACTCTAAATAGAATTCATTCTTGATACACAGCAATTGCAGGAATTCCTTTGTCGTAACTCCTTAGTTCTACTACAAAAATGTATTGTGCAAAAGTTCCTGGCTTCTTGTGTGTCCATTGTTTCAAGCCCAGCCTGCTTGTTGGGTGGGGAAACTGGTTTATTAAGCAGCACAAGTGATAATATCAAGAGAAACATGTGTACTAAAATTCAGAAAATTGACCATAGTGAACATGTCTTGAATGCAGTTACTGACTGTTGGTCCAAAAAGGCTGTGCTAAACTGACCTCTGATTTTGCACAAGCAATGTCAAAACTAAAGTGCAAATACGAATTTCAGCAATATGTATCTAAGCATTGCACTTTTTATTATTTTATTTATTAATTTAGGCTCAAAAATCACACCCATACCCCTTAGTATTCTAAGGTATCTGTTGAACAATTTGTCTTGTGTGACTGTACAAAGAGTAGTTGTGATTATGACATAAGTACATAAGAAAAACCAAATGGTAAATAAAGAACTTAATTTTATCATTATTAACTACAAAAGCAAATATTAAAAGGCTGTTAAAAATGGAGGGAATGCAGAGATGTATACGAATGCATCTATAACATTATCCTATTAAAATATTTTAACTCTTAAGAGGGTAGTGTTTAACCACTCCTCACATTTTCCAAAAGTGGTCCATGATTGCCGAAAGCTTGGGAAAAACTGCTCCATATAATTCTGATATATACCGGTAGCAATTGAAAAAAGCCAAACATGTCTTTCCTGAAAGCCAGCCCCAGAGCTAATATTTCTAGATGACTTACTAACTTTCTATTTGCATTTACTAAGTGTGCTTAATCATGGCCTCTAAATATCACTGGCTTCCATCTATAATCAACAAAACAGAGGTACACAGTATTCTTTCAGGGAAGTGCCAGCTGGACAATTATATCACTGATGTCAAGGTGACAAAGAAGTTCAGTATACCAAAATGAGACAAGACGTACATATGTCATGAAGGCATTTTATTTTTCACCACGCATAGTCACTGACATTCAAATACTTCATTTTCTTTTCTTCATCCAGAGCTTTGTTGCACTACCTGTCCTGTAGGAAATGGGCCTCCCATCTACATCTTCTAAGGAACAGTGCCTTCAACATAGATCTACATGAACTGGGATACCTCCTTATTTTTCACTGATAAACTGCCAGTGAGATGTGCTATCAGTTTTAATTCTTGGTTTCTTACCAATGCCCTCAGAAATTTAGCGGAGAACTGTTCATCGTTTCAATTCCTGCTCATGTTTCTGAGAGTCTGTTCCGTTATGAACCATTCCAAAAAGGATGCAAACCATATTTACATCCACTCCATATTTACATCCAGTGGAATAGTCCTGCCATCTTTCTTTGATCTCCTTTGAATCAGTTGCTATCTTTCCATTGGTGTCCTTTAATATTCCATTCCGAGGTTGGAACCTCCTTTTGATTTCAGAGATTTTTCTTATTTTTCCAAGTCTTTTCCCCATCTTCAGTATCTACAGATGTGTAATACCTCTTCTTGTCTCTTCTAACAGCTTTCTAATATTCTTTAATAACTTCTTTTCTGAGATTTTTGCCTTTTTTTGGCTCTAGTTCCTCTTCTCTTTTTGTTAATTTCCACTATTTTCCTGACATCTGTTTTGTTTCTCTTTCTTCATTTTTGGCAGCCTCTTTTCACATTTATCATTAATAGCTTAATCTTAATAGCTTCTTTATGTTCATTTGATAATTCCTTTGATTATCTATGAGGTTCAGCACTTTGAAGAATTTCCATAAACCATGTTCTGAAAACTGACCGGCTTTCTTTTTCTTCTTTAACTTAACTGGGAGATTCCATATCAGCACTCTGGCAAAAACCAAGTGAGGGCATGATAAAAAAAAAAAACTATAGCAACAGATTAATTTTTTATCTTTGTAAAATATGTACTAAAGATTGAAAAGAGGGTTGAGACATGCAAATCCCAGTGTCAAGGTCATGTGTGGTCTACAGAGAGGATGAATATTTGCAAAGTGAAAATGGCTGTAAATCTATTCCCTCATGGATATATGGAACGAGAAACATAAATATTGAATACAGTGAAAGTTGACTTTTAAAGAGAACAAGAGCTAAAAAGAGGAAACTGGGTGAGGAATGTATGAGTTTTGAATTAATGTGGATTGAGTACAACATTCAAATGTAAAAATACAAATAAAATACAGGAAGTCCTCAACGTATGACCACAACTGAACCCAAAATTTCTGTTACTAAATGAGACAGTTATTAAGTGAGTTTTGCCCCATTTTATGACCTTTATTGCCACAGTTGTTAAGTGAATTACTGCAATTATTAAGTTAGTAACACGGTTGTTAAGTGAATCTGGCTTTCCTATTAACTTTGCTCGTCAGAAGGTCGCACATGAGAATGACATGACCCCGGGACACTGCAACCGTCATAAATATGAGTCAGTTGCCAAGTTTCTGAATTTTGATCATGTGACCATGGGGATGCTACAACAGTCATAAGTGTGAAAAACGGTCATAAGTCACTTTTTTCAGTGTTGTAACTTCGAACGGTCAGTAAGTGAACTGTTGTAAGTTGAGAACTACTTACGGTATACTTTAAGATGATTTGGTCATAGAGAAAGAATAAATGACAATGAATTACTAAAATAAATTTATAATCTATGGGCAAATGGAGTGAGGGGAAGGTCCTAGTTGGATGGATTGATGAGATACTCAAATAGAGAGTCGTGAGAAATATAGAGACCAAAAGGCAATGTCTGAAGCATTATATGACTGCAGCCTTTATTTGTTTGTTTTAAAGATTTATATGACTGCCTATCTTAAGCAACTCTTGGTGGCTTACGACAACCAAACAACAATAAACAAAACAATCATAAAAACAATAAACAAAAAAACCTTTGCTGTAATTTTCTCCCTTGGAATGCCCCACAGCAGACTCCTTTATCCTCCTTCCATGTCTTCCAGTCATAGAGTAAGTGCAAGAGATAAAGATATGGAAAGATAAATAGTCTTAGTAAATAGTAAATAGTAGGTAAACTAGATGTTGCTCTGTTTCCTTCTCTGTTGCTTTATCCATGCCTTTAATGTCTTTGGCTTACCGTTTCTTACTCTTTTTCTATGCTTTGCATAATGGAGAAACCAATAACATTTGCGACAAGACTTTTCTCCTGTATTCAAAATATGAATGAAATGAAAGGATAATGGATGATGCAAATTAAAAAGTGATGTACATTTTATGAGAAGGACATATACAAGTAGCAATGATAAGCTTTGCATATGATGTTGCTTTTCTTATGCTAAGTTTTATTAGACATAGCAACCCATTCCCTGAATATATCTTCTGCCTGAATATTACTCTTGATTAAGTCTGGCTTTGGAATGATAAATTAGTCTCCAGAAATTCAAAACAGTTTGAAAATTCAGTATTTTTCCTGAGTTCAAGTCTTAATTGCTTAATTGGTTTTGTTTTAGTTAATGTTAATTTATAAAGCATAAATGGGTAAAGGTCTGGCTACACATGCAGTTCCTTTTTCCTTCTTTATCAGCAGGTAATAAAGCATTGTTTCTCCTCATGTCTAAATCAGGAACGTATGACTAACGATTGAAGTGTTTACAATCCAGTAAGAATAAATAACTAGAGTAAGACTGATCCACAAAACTGTTCACTCTGGCAATTTCCAAACTTATCTTTCATTAAACATTTGAAATAAAATTCACCAGCTCAGAAAAGTGGTGGATGATACTTGCATGCAGTTTTTTTAAATATATATATGGAGTGACTGGGGATGCAGTGATGAATTCTTTCTTTCTGTAACTTTAAAAAATCTGATACATTAATAAGAATGCCAGTCTTTGCCTCTCCTGTGATTCCTAGAAATCTCCCATGTGGCCATCTCATAAATCTAAACAAGAAAGCGAGTGCAATTCCTTCCACCGTCTTTTTCAAAGAAAGGTGAATGACTCCTACTCTTAGAAAAATGCCCATAATCGCTTCAAGCAGCACTTGTGCAGATTTTTTTTTGAAAAAAAATACTAATTGATCTGGATTTGATTAAAGGCTCCCAGTTAAACTATGGCTCATGAAAGAGGAAGAATAAGCCCCCCCCAAGCATGAGCAAATGAATGGTGCAGATGGGTTATCGTGACAATGAGTGCCTTATTCTCATTAGATGCAACTAGTGAGGAATTAGGCTGCTCAGAGAAAAAGTGTAATGCAGTTTTGTCATTTCAGCATGCCCTGGAACCACACCTCCTACACCATCTGTCAACAGGAATCTCGTTAGAGAATTCAATATCTACAATGCAAAGCATTGTGTCATATTGTCCAACAGGTTCTTATTTCTTCCCTGTTCTGCCCACACTCTATGTGAACTACTTTTTATGTAACAAGAAAATGGCTCAGACCAAAGCTTATCTAGGTTAGCCTCCCCTTCCTACTGTGACCACAGAGATGTCTGATAGAAGCTCATAAAGATGATATGAGGGTTAACTGACTTCGTCCCAGTTCAGTTCCAGTAACCGGTTATTATTATTTAGCGTATAACATACAATGTCAGGGAAATCTATACTTGCTAGACACAATGCAGTCCTGACAGCCTAGTTCATTCTATTGGCGCCTATCCTTGGTGCACCCTGGGGGGTGAGCTAGGTTTATACCAATTAGCTGGCAGCAGGCTCTTTTGGGCTCCTCCACCGGTCTTGCCTCGCCTTGCCTTGTGTCACAATGCCTCGCATCCAGCCAAGACCAGTGCCGGCTTCCACTCTCTGCATACACAAATGCAGCTAGGTTTTTCCCACCGGAGTGGTACCCATTTATCTACTCGCAATATTGCATGCTTTCAAATTGCTGTGTGGGCAGAAGTTAGGGATCAAGTGACAGGAGCTCATTCTATCTCATGGACTTGGTCAAATCGCTGGAGTATAGACCAGTTCCAGCATCATTAAACCACTGCGCCACCTGGTCCAGTAACTGGTATACATGCTAATATACTGTATTTTCTACATTCTTGGAGATATAAACTGTCATGCTGCTGTCATGATTGATCATCAGAGAGGGGCAGGGTTTCTGCGGGGTGAGGGTCAAACGTTCAAGATGGCAGTCACATTCATGTAATCAAAGACCAACTGTGTCACTGGTCTTAAATCACATAATTGTGGCATCCCAGGTAGTCTGGACAAAAAGAACCAATCATTGTAAGGTTACAATAACAGAAATCTTGCAAGTCTGCAAGCACAAGCTTCTCCACTTTTGTACATATACTGATGTCATATCCATTTATGTAAAGGAAAATCCTGTGATAACACAACACTGTATCATTTTGACAAGAGAGGGATCTTACAAATGCCTTTGGTTGCCATCATTTATGGCACAATGCTTTTTAAAAGCTATTCAAATAAGTGACCATATCCAAGCCAGGAAGAAGCTTTGTGTTTAAGCATGTAGTGCTGTAGTTCCTTTTGCTGTCTTCCATCTCTCCTTATTTGGTTTAATTGAATGACTTTGATTTCATGATACCTTGAAACAGAAACTTCTTCTCTGTTCATTATTCATTTTTCCACCCGATAGCCATAATGTTGCATAATGGTCTCCTTCCATCTTAGTCAATCTACTTCTAAGCTACACTCACTCCCCTCCCAATGACATAAATGATTTTGACTGGGTATTCTTCTCTTCATATACTCTAGAGTGGTTTTATGTATTGTCAGTGGGGTCCCATATCATTTCACCAAAGCAACATTTTGAGTTTTTATACCCGTGCAGCGTTTCTCAGGCTAGCTGGAGAATTCTAGTAGTTGGAGTCCACATATCTGAAAGCTAACAACGTTGAGAAACACTGTTCTAGTGTATGGAGTGCTATCAATCCCAACAGCTTAGTGTTGTTAAATATAGAAATATAAGGAATTAGTGAACACTGTCTATACAGTTGAAAAACAATACAATTCTATTAATTATGTTTACCAGATCAAAAAAGACCAATTTTCTGACCCACGAAACCACTGGGGGACAATGGAAGTTGAATTACTCAGAACTTTCCAGTGATGTCACCAGATGTTCAAATTCTTGAGTATATTATAACCTTCCACAAAATTGTTTTTTCATGGGGCAGAATAGAAGAGGGATCACTTGCTGTCCATCTTATATACACCTTATCTCTGTATTGCTGTCGTTAAGTAGAATATTCAAAGATCACTCTCTTTGGGACCAGTCCATGTTACCCACAGTATTGCTTCCAGCAACTTTGGAAAATCCTATGGCTTTTAATATATAGCTCTAGATACATAAATAATGTAAATACCTGCCAGCTGTACTTGTCTCTCACTTCCTGTTCATATCTGACTTTTGCCAGTTCATTGTTTTGATATTTGCTGGTGTTTAATGAATAAACATGAACTGCCAGATGAATTCAGTGATATGTGTGCTTGCCCTAAACTGGATATAGAGACTGATTGAGAGTGTGTTAGGTGCAAGCCAAACTGGAAATGATCCACTGTAATTTTCCAATAATAGTTACTTGTTTCAGAATATAAACTTGCCATTGTGTTACTATTCCCACCTGAAGCACCTGAGGTATTCTTGGGTTAGAACAGAATTATTCCTCTTCTGTGACTGAAACATCAATGATGAGAAGTAAGGACAGCTGTCCTCCAGATTGTTACAGGTAGTTTTGACCTATAATCATTTGTCCTATATGGTAGTCCTTGACTTACAACCATTCATTTAGTGACCACTCAAAGTTACAACAGCACTGAAAAAAGTGATTTATGACCGTTTTTCACACTTACAGCTGTCACAGCTTCCTCATGGTCACGTGATTAAAAGTTGGATGCTTGACAGCTGGTTCATACTTATGACAGTTGCAGTGTCCCCAGGGGTCATGTGACCCCCTTTTGCGACCTTCTGACAAGCAAAGTCAATGGGGAAGCCAGATTTACTTAACAATGTGTTACTAACTTAACAACTGCAGTGATTCACTTAACAGCTGTGGCAAGAAAAGTCGTAAAATGGGACAAAACAGCTGTCTTGCTTAGCAATGGAAATTTGGAATTCATTTGTGGTCATAAGTTGAGGTCTACGTCAATTCCTTTTGGAGAGTAATCCCTTTACTTACAACCACTAATTTAATGACTATTTCAACTTACAACAGCACTGAAAAACATGATTTATAACCAGTCCTCATGCTTACAGCACAGCAGCTCCGCAGTCAGAATTAGAATCAGAATAGAGTTGGAAGGGACCTTGGAGGTCTTCTAGTCCAGTCACCTGCTCAAGCAGGAAGTCCTATACCATGTGATCAAAATTCAGGTGGCTGGTCTGGCATGTTTTCACAATGGTTACAGTGTCCTGAGGTCACGTGATCACCATCTGCAACCCACCCTGTCAGCTTCTGACAAGCAAAGTCAATGGGGAAGCTGGATTCGCTTGATGACTGTGTGATTCATTTAACAACTGCAATAATTTGCTTAACAACTGTGGCAAAAAAAATAGTCGTAAAATCAAGCGTGACTCATTTAACAACGGCCTTTCTTAGCGGTGGAAATTCTGGTCCCAATTTTGGTAATAATTCAAGGACTACCTGTATTTGAAACATTGTGATTCAATAGGCTAGAATAGATCAAAAAAATCCTAGTCCATAGAGGCAGAGGAAGTGAGGAAGTATAGGTTAGAGAAAGTGTTAGATGAGAGATGGAGAATCAGATCCCACAAGTGGTACTAAAAGAGAAGACAATTGCAGCACTAACAAAAGGCATTAAAGTTTTGAAACATCAGGAGAAGCACGTAGTGGAGATCAACAGAAGTTGGACATAGCATTTGTGAGGGTTAGGGTATAACCAATTAGCACAGTACAGCCGAAGAGACATCAGAATCATGTAAAATTAACTATGTTTAACTTATTATGATTTAAATTCAGGAAATTAAACTATGTGACCACCTCTCCCATCAAAGGAAAAGCCAAACTAAGAGGCATAGAACTATCACCTGGCCAGCACATAAACAGCAATGTTGAAATTTAGCCTTTGTCTTCTTCCACTAAATCAGATGTGTAACTTGGGGCTTGGGCATAAAATGCTGAATCTGAGAATATGTGCTCGTAAATATGTGTGGATGCATGGAATGAACCTGCTTTAAGGAGACCTAGAGATAGAATATGGGCAGACACAAGGCTAGGTAAACTAACCATTTTACAAGGTGAGATCTCTTCAGATTTTAAAACGAATGGTGTTTATTTATTCAGCCATCTCAAACAGTCACTTCCTGACGTCACATCTTTATTTAAGCTTTCTTCTTGTTCTGATATGGAACAGGAACAGGAACAGGCCTAAACCAATCCTGTACTCTCGGTTTTTTTTCATTTGCTTTAACCTTGTTATTAATAGAATGATTTCACACGCTAGCTATATTAAAGCAAAATCGTAACACTGAACAGCTTGGTTTGTTTTAGCTCTGAAAATTAAAAAAAACACACAATTAAAGTACCGTACTTTCTCTGTTATTTCTGGATCCATTTTAAACTACACATTTTTTTAAAAAAACTAACACTCTCCAATATCTTCTCCTTTCGTTTTATATGAAGCAAATGCTTTATATTCAGCCTATATTGTGTACATTTTAAAACAAATCTCTAAATGTAAGCTGTTATTCCATAAATAATTCTACTATCAGTATAAATACTACTCCAGATATTTTTAAAAAATTAGGACATAGTAAAGCAAGCAAACGCTAACACATTGAGCTTCTAAGACAGTTAAAATATTTCTAGGAACTATTCCAATGGATATGTGTACACATGTGTGTATGCAATCATTCTATTGATTCTATTCAAGTTGTCAGAAGGGAACTCTTTCCAGCTGGTTTTTAAGGTGAGAAAGTAAAGAAAGCCAACAAGGATAAAGGATAATGAAAAAGCTGAGTTATAGAAAACAATAATAAGACCACCACTGGGGGGGGGATTGAAAGCACCATATGGGTGACATAGCTAGTCATGAAGATATCAAAATGTTTGTCATTTAATTTCACCCTCTTCCCCATTGACAGGGAAGATACTCTAAACAAAGTTTCTGAGTTGGCTTGAAGTCAATTCCAGATGTATATGATATTGACAGATTTTGTTCTTATCTAGCTCTGCTGTTGCTACCATTTATCCAAAATTGTTTATCCAAAAGCTAGTGTTTATAATGCTGACTTTTTGATTAACTTTTGGACAGTTTATTTTTTTCCATTCCAACTCCTACAGCAAAGGCAACCTAACCCCATCATCCAGAGATTTAACATCCTGTTGTTTAGAAGGTGTCTCACCCTCCTCCCTCACCTTCTGCAACAACATACAATCATGGATAGCATTGTTAAGGGAAAATAGTCTGGTGCAAAGGTGCCAAATGGGTGTCCTTTCTGCATCATAGCTCACCATGGCTGATAAACATAATGGAGGAATGGTGGTCTGAAGTTTTGTAGATCTCCATGTCAGAAAACACCTAGTTCAGTGGTGGCGAACCTACGGCACACGTGCCAGAGGCGGCACTCAAAGCCCTCTCTGTGGGCAAGCATGCCATGCCCCAGAGATGGCAACTGTCCCTCTTCAACCAGCCGCCCACTAACTCGCTGAGGTCCCACATGGCTGGATGCATCCCAGCACGGCTGGTTTCCTTTCCCCCCTCCCATCCCATCCCTCCTGGCCTCGCATGCTCTCCTTTTCCCCGGCACGACCCACTGCATCGCCTCCTCAGCTGTCGGCCGGCTGTCCAGCTGAGAGGCAGCTTCTCTGAACTGCTGGCAGTGGGCTGCAGAGCCCCAGAGTGCGCCAGTTGAGGGGCCGGCAGGCTGTGGCTGCTGACGGACACTGTCAGCCCCCATGCGCTCTCTGGCCTCTGTGTGCGGGGGCCGATGGTGTCAGGCAGCTGTCGCCCCGGCCCCTGCCTCACCTTGCCCTGCGACAATGGCACCCCTGCCCTGCCTCGCCTTGCCTCGCCTCACCCCACAGGACGAGCCTCCTGCCCACTGCCCCACTTGCCAGAGACCCCCTGGATCTCCCCCAATCCTGCCCAGCCCCCAAAGGCGTCCCTCCCCACAAGCAACATCAAGGTGACCACACCCACCCAGTCTGCCATGACCACCATAGCCACGCCCACCCAGTGGGCCACGCCCACCCGGCAATAAATAAATGGATTTTGGGTTGCAGTTTGGGCACTCGGTCTCTAAAAGGTTCACCATCACTGAGTAGGGTGAAAATCAGGGAACTATTTGTGATTTTGGTTCCTATGGTGTGTCATGTGATTGAATACCAATTAATCCATACCCTTTGTATTCTGTTCTTGCTCAGTAAACAAAAACATTCATTGGTTCATGATGTTCTTGGCATCTTTTCTGCTTCTCAAGATTGGCAGAATTTAAGGGAACCCTAGATAAGCTTCGTGGAACTTGGAAATGAAAACGATGACAGTATGAAAATGTTGTGAGGAGATGGGAGAAAAACAAGTGTCTTATTTACAGAAGGGGGATTAAAACATCTTTCAAGAAATCAGAGGCCAAATTTAGGTGGAAACATTTGTCATAGCAAACTTGCTGTATTCCATGACCCATTCAAATCTTACTCATCCTGAAATTAGATCTTCCCCTTCCTGCTTCTATATTCTTTGAGACTTAATTTTTTTTATTCATGCCTTCATTAAAGACTCTCTAGATGTTCTTCTTCCATATCCCAATGTCATCCACATAGCACTTGTTTATACAGATAGTCTTCGCTGAATGACCATACAACTGTTCAAAGTTACAACAGCACTGAAAGAAGTGACTAGTACTGGGTCAGCATCCCCACAGTCATGTGAGTACAATTCATGTATTTGGCAGCCATTGCACATTTATGATGCTTGCACCTTCCTGCAGTCATGTGATCACCATTTGCAACCTTCCCTGCTGGTTTCTGAGGAACAAAGTCAATGGGGAAGATGGCAGGATGTTGTAAGTCACATCATGTCTCACGTCATGACCATAACCAGGACCATTGGAATTGGCGTTGGAAATTGGCCCAATTACATAATGTTTTGCTTAACAACCACCTCACTTAGTGACAAGATTTCTGGTCCCAATTAGGGTCATTAAGCATGGACTACCTGTAGTTTAGACTCAGTTCATTAACAAAAGCAGTTATATGTTTATTATCCACTAGCTGTATCCGGCCACGCGTTGCTGTGGCTCAATCTGTTTAAATGGAAAAGAAAGAAAAGAGAAAGCGCACGTTTATAATATGTTTAATTTCACAATGCTTGTGTCCAACAGATGGCGCTGTTTTTCAAAAAAAGCATGTTTTACCTGTCACAGGTGTGACATCTATATAATCTATATAGTATCTATATAAAAACATGCGCGTATTCGAATGCAATGTTGTGTCAAAATTTCAAAGCAATCGGTGAAGAACTTTCGGAGATTTAAGATTTTGAACAAACGAACATTTACATTTTTATTTATATAGATTAGACAAAACCCCCAGAATTGGCAATGAGTGATATCTGTATTACTGCCACTCAAAAACAATGCAAAAGTTTATGAAAGTTTCTAGGTTTTCCATAACACTTTATCCCACAGATAGTTGCAGAAAATTGGAGTTAGAGAAAAAAGTAAGAAAGTCCAAGATTTAAGTCATGAATCTGCAGTTTGAAATCTGGAGACTTTTTCAGGGCTGGAAGGAAATGACTATTCCGATTGTTGTCAAACATAGCTGTAATCTGATACTTGGAACACCTAACTCTGATTCTGCACACCATTCCCAAACTGCATCCTGGGACTAGCTTCAAAATAAACTATGACTTTATTGCTTCTTCTGCACTTTCTCGCTTTTTCTTCTTCCCTACTTTTTATATCTGAGTAATGGAAAACTTAACACCACCGTCCTCTTTGTGTTATCCCTATCAAGATACATTCTGAAAAGAAGGTTTTAGGGTCTCCCTAAAATTTCCACAACATGGGGCTGACTTTCTAAACCAGATACTGTATATGGGTAAAATGTTGATTTTTCAGAATTTTATTGTGTACAGCTTTGTATCTTTTCATTCCTGCCTCCTTCCACCAGCGTGATTTTCTCCTTTTTGGCTATGGCCCCGTGAAATTTCCTCTATACCTTTATATAAACAGTCTAGGCTACAGCTAATCTCTCCATTACAGAAGGGACCCCAGAATCTTGATAAGCACTAACCATGAGCTACCATATCTGGGTTGCAAGCATTCCAGCAACTGCTAGACTGCAGCAAAGGGGTAACAAAAAGTTCTGTCCTTTTATTGCCGTCAAGTGGTCCACCATAATTTTGCAATGCAGATCTGGTCACCCTTACCAAATATACTTCCCTGGCATAACTTGTTTGCAATGGATAAACATGCTACCCACCATATTAGGGTTCTAGTGTGACTGTGATGAGAGTTAATATTTCATCTTGTGTATTGCACTGAATTGCATTGCATTGCATTAGCTAATCTTATCTTTGTGTTTGTATGCATAATGTGTCCTTTTACTATTGTACATCAGTGATTGCATGACCTCTATCGATGCCATACGCTAAATAAATAAAAAAAAGACCTTGTTAGGCTAGGTTAGACATCCCTCTGCTTTATTCTAAACATGGAATCACCCCAGTATTTGCTAACTTTCCAGTTCTCTTGCAAACAGGCAACTTTATCCATTGTCCATATGCCAGACATCAGTTTACAGCAGCTGCTAGAAAAGGGTTTAATCTCCTTCAAAAGCTTTATACTTCAGAGCCTCAGAATATATGAAGGCGTAGGCTTGAAAGATGTCATAAAATATTATAAAAGATGTCAGGCCAAGTGGGATATCAGATGTCTCAGAAAAGGACTCAGATTTCCCAGCCGCCTTAAAGAAAAATCACACTTTGCCTGATGCTCCTCTGAGCCCAGATTTTTATTGGCAACAAAGGTGATATTTGAAATATGAGTAGTTTCCAGTGTTTTTCTTTCAAGTAGCAGCAAAACCACTCTCCTTCCAGATATGATCTGTGTGCAATAAATCATGCCTTATATTTAAAACAAATCAATTATGTCTGTAGGAATAGAGCTCTTAACCCAAAGAACACACACTTAGCAATGGCCCATTCGGCCTGACTGACTTATCACATTTCTCCACCTGTTTCAATACTGCAAACACCATGAAAAGCATTTTATTTTTGGATTTCTGGTGTTTAATTAAAAGAGAAAGGATCCCCACATCTAAGCTTATATATAGGTCATCCTTGACTTGTAACCACAATTAGAATTTCCATTGCTAAGCAAGGCAGCTGTTAAGTGAGACATGCCCACTCTTATGACCTATGTTACCAGGGTTGTTAAGTGAATCACTGCAGTTAAGTGAATCAGGTGGTCCTTAAGCAAATCCAGCTTTCTCCATTGACTTTGTCAGATATCAGCTGGGAAGGTTGCAAATGGCAATCATTCTGACCCTGGGACGCTGCAACCATTATAAATATATGTCCTTTGCCAAGCACCCATATTCTGATCATGGGACCGTGAGATGATGCAATGGTCATAAGTTCAAGGACTGGTCATCAGCCACTTTTTTTCAGCACTGTCATAACTTTGAAACGTTGTTAAATGAATGGTTGTTGAGGCCTACCTGTATTTCTTTTGACCCAGAAATGCAATGGCTAACCATTTTCTAATACCATGAATCTCGCTGCAATTTTCCTCTTTATATTAAGTAAAATATACAAATAGGTATGCCATTCTTCAGACTCTTCTCCAAGACTCCTTGATTGTGTTTTTCCTTTCTTGTTGCTTCATATTATCAACCTTCCTGACTGATAGGACTATCTGGACTAGTTCTATAGGGCTAACTTTTCCTTTGGGGAATGGACAAGTGGACATAGCTGATGGTCTATGATGGTCATTTCCAAACACGCTAAAAAAAAAGAGAGCAGAGAGAAATTGGAGGAACCAGTGAACCCCACCCCCAGAGGAAAAAAATATTCCTTTGTCAGCAGCCCAAACAGAAGTATTTACAACTGCTGTATGGTTTTGATTATTTTATTTAAATTATTAATGTCAGATTTACATTGCTATTTGTCAGAAATACAAAGTCCATGTTCACAGTATGCCGATGGGATCAAGCTAATAAACTACAATCCAATTTATATGCATTATATATAGTTTTTGCCAAAATAATATTGGATAGAGGTGTGAAAATTTTTCCTATTTCTATTTTCATTTCTACTAGTTTTACAACTACCATGAATTTCCATGAAAATCCAATATATTGCTAATCATTTAAATCAAAATAATTAGAAAACACAAGCTATAGTATGTATATGTATGTGCATCTTATCTATGTACATATACCCACACACAATGAAATGAACACATAGAAGGAGAAAGATTTGTACAAAATTTGAATATGATTGTTAATGTAGATATAATTACTACATCAGCAATTATAAATAACAGTAAAGACTTTCTCACCTCAAGCTCAACTTATAATGACTATTTAGACATGTAATTTCCTTGTCAATGGAAATAGCTTGCTGTTGCCTTCTTCGGGAATGCTTTTCTGACTTTGACGTCCAGCCTCAAAACCTTGGTATCTTGTAGTGGTTCCCTACCCAACAACTAAACAATTAGACTGTCTTATGGTTGTTGTTTTTTGTTTGTTTAATTTTTAGCATCCACCAAGATCACTAACTTATACAATATATCTCAACACAGTAGAGAAAATTGACAATGTGAAACTTATGCATTTGCTGATGCCCATGTCCAGGTGGGAAGTCTTGATGGTGAGCAATTTATTAAACGGGAAATAATTATGACTGCTCTTCAGATGATTCATTTCTTACAACAGGGAATTGTAACAGAGGGCACCCTTCCCCTGGCCCTTCCAATAGTGAACTCTACTCAAAAAAGGAGAACTCATGATGCTACGTCCCCTTGAACTGCCGAAGGCATTTATTATTGAAAAATTACATACAGGTATAGCTGTCTTGACCTTTGTCCTAAATAGAGAATATCAGTGATAAGCACAGTTTCTCCTTCTTGCATGATCGCCCTTGGGTTCAAATGAGTTCCAGGAGAAGGTTAAAGTTTGATATTTTCTCAGAGGAAATCTCTTACTGTGTTAATGCTTTCTCAATCTGCCGCAGATTTAATTAGAACTATGACAGAGGAATAATAAACCTCAGAGATAATAAGCATCAGATAGATGAAGCTGAGGAAGGAATTATTACAGATGGCTTGTCATGGTCAAAATCACTAGCAAAGTAGGTGGCAAGACAAACATAGGAATAATTTTGAGTCTTTCTTTAGATCCATTCAATGCATCCTGTGCTGAAAATACCATATTTCATCCCCTGCCAGGTTTACATTGCAGAAATCTTCCTTTTCAGAGAAGTTTTATCAGAGCATTCCTAAGTAAACAAATATTCCTCAATGTACCAGCAGGTGATCAAAATCTATTTGCCTTTCTCATGTGATTAACACAAGAAAAATACAAATACACTTGTTGATCAGGTGGTCACACACCTGATCAACATGAAGAAATATGCTCACAAAATCTTCTCAAATAAGCAATTATATCTATGTATCTTTTCAAACTAAATATTTGAATTGCTGCCCGAGTCAAACATCAAAGTCTATACAATTACATAACAGCCACTAATTAAATTACATGTTCAGGTTATAATACAAAATTTTGAATATGCTGAACTGAGGAGGAATACAATTTGCTCTCCTATACAGACAGTGCTGATATAACTAGGTGTCAGGTGCCACTCAGGAGTTCTATGATGTCACATATGATGTAATTAGAATTATATCAGTATCATGAGACTAACATCTGACTGTACTCTTAACCTCAAAGTTAGTCTAGAGAAAGGAAATATTAACAGCTCAAAAAGACTGAGATTTAATTCAGTGCCTATATTCAACATAAGTTATATAAAAATATATAAATTTAAAAAATAAATAAGGTCACGGCTGGAAACTTCTTTTCTGTAACCCAGTGCAAATATTTCCTAATGTCTCGTGTAATTTCTTAATTTTGAAGCAGAAAACTCTGGGTACTTAGGATTGCTATTGGGACAGTACCATCTTGGGAGATAGCGTACTAAGTCTCCCTTACCTGCTGCACTCCAATAAAAGCCACCTCAATGCTTTCTTGTGCTTCGCTACTATACAGTGACAGTCTGCCATGGATTCTGGGGAGGGTGGATGGCAAGGGGATGCTTGGGGGAAAGTGAAACTGCTTCAAGGTCACCTGGCTGGCAGAAGAAGGCAGCTGCATATCAACCTATGCTTGAAGTGACCATTTTGAAAACATCTTGCCTGAACCTGTGGGGTCAGGGAATTAAGGGAAGAAAAAGTTGAACTTAGGGATTTTGGCATGCAATGCTCAGTTCTGGCTATGCTTTACTTCAGTACACTTGGCTTCTAATAAAATTATACCAATAATAATAATAATAATAATAATAATAATAATAATAATAATAATAATAATAATAATAATAATAATAATAATAATAATAATAATAATAATAATAATAATAATAATAATAATAATAATAAAGTTGGAAGGGACCTTGGAGGTCATTGAGTCCAACCCCCTGCTCAGGCAGGAACCCTACACCATTTCAGACAAATGACTGTCCAGTTTCTTCTTAAAAACTTCCAGTGTTGGCGTATTCACTGCTTCTGGAGGCAGGTTGTTCCACTGGTTAATTGTTCTAACTGTCAGGAAGTTTCTCCTTAGTTCTAAGTTGCTTCTCTCCATGATCAGTTTCCATCCATTGCTTTTAAGGGCTGGCAAGTCTGACACCCAAATATGCACATAGTCATGGTTGACTTTAAGAGAAAAGGTTTCCTCTGCTGACAAGTACCTTTTTAAATAGTAGGTGTACTGTATGGGGAAAATAATTTTTCATCAAATCAAGGCTAGGAAGAGTCAACACTTCCCTTCCAATGTTCTACAATCTTGATGAAAATCACTTCCCACACCTGTTTATGGCTTCTGGTGTGCTCTGTCATGTGTCATTTTGACCTTTCCAATCCATTTCTCATGTGTTTACCAATATAATCTACTGCAGGGGTGTCAAACTCAATTTCATTGAGGGCCACATCAGCATTGCGGTTGCCCTCGGGGGGCCGGGTGGGTGTGGCCAGGGTGGGTGCGGCCTATTGGGTGGGTGTGGATGGAGTGGCTGTGGCCTACTGGGTGGGCATGGCCATCTCTACATCATTTGCATCAAGGATGCCTGTGGGGGCCTGGGCAGGAGTGGGACAGATCTGAGGGTCTCTGGCAGAAAGGGGTGGGACCAGGGCAGAACCCATCAAGCCGGATATGTGAAGTAGGCAAGGGCCATTTGCTGGCCATTTCCAGGCGATGGTGCATTTCTTCATTCCTCACAAAGGGTGACACCTCCCCAGCATGTACCCAGGGGGCGGGGCCAACGCGGCAGGGGCTGGTTCCTTGCTGTTTCCAGATGGCCTTGTGGAGCTAAGACTGAATGCATTTCAGCATAGATGGCCACCACAAAATTGTACATTGGCTCCCGGCCCGCCTGGGCCAGGGCCAAGGCACTGGGGGCCGTTCCCTCACTGTTTCCAGGATGGCTTCGTGGGCCACATGAAACCACTTCGCGGGTCGCATCCGGCCCCCGGGCCTTGTGTTTGACATGTCTGATCTACTGTATTCACTCACCTTTTCATTCCCCGTAAACATATAATTCAAGATACAAACAAATATCACCAGCAAAAAGAAAGAAAGAAAGAAAGAAAGAAAGAAAGAAAGAGAGGAAAAAAATAGAGAACAACGATATGATACAAAGGGATTGAGTCATATCCTGTTTTTCCATTAAGAACCTGTCTACCAAAATAACAAGGTTCATTCAGCCACTCATAAATCACAACTGGAATAGTAGGTTCTAGTGCCTAATTTACTAAAGCTTTGTGATGCCATACTTCTTGTGAATTAGTTGAAGTTAATAACATTGCTTATACTGCAGGCCTAAAACTGCATGAGGAGATTTAAAGATGGCTTTCTTTTCCATGATGCAAAATGCTAATCCAGAATTGGAACATTACAAAGCAACTCCAGTTGTTGTCAATTTCAAATTCTTCCCCAAAGGTTTTCAGCATCCACTGGAGTCTTCTGCTCACCAGTCTGTTGAAATGGCAGGAAAGGAACCATGGTTGCCAATTGCCTTAAAATTATTCTAGAAGCATAATCATCAGGCCAACCTCACTACTGTACTCAGCCAAGTTTGTATATTTCCCCAAGGAGGTTCTGATTGAACAATGATGTTAAGCCACAGTGTTTTAGGACATTAATACATCAGATCAGTCAGTTCTGATCTAATCTTTTAGTCCAGCATCTTCAGTAGACTTTTGAAAATTCCATATTTTATACATGAATAAAACAGGTTACAGAGATAAAACTAAGGGATATTACCACCTGGAATGGTGGTATTTTCGAAAGACCGTGGTCCTTTCTCTCTGATTACTAAAAATACAACATTATCAGCAGTTGGCTCCAAGCAGTTTAAGATCAGATCATTAAGGAACCATTTCCTTTTACACACTTCCTTCTATCTTATCTTTACATTCAAGAGGGAAGTCCTGCTGAATATATCAAACCTTGCTGAGATTTTCTTAGCTGTGATGAGGAGAGAACAGATATTCTCTCTATTGACACCCATTTTGTAGAATAAGCTTCCAGGGGAATGCTTAAAACAGCCTTTCCCTCATTTTAACAGCCGCCCTGAATATTATTTATGTACAGGTATTGATTTATGGTCACAACTGAGCCCAAAATTTCTGTTGCTAAGCAAAACAGTTGTTAAGTGATTTTTACCCCATTTTATGACCTTTCTTGCTACAGTTGTTAAGTGAACCACTGCAGTTAAGTTAGTAACACGGCTGTTAAGTGAATCTGGCGTCCTGATTGTCTTTGCTTGTCAAAAGTTTGCAAAAGGTGATCACATGATCCTGGGACATGTTAGTTTACCAAGCAGCTGAATTTTGAACACACTCATAAGCGTGAAAAATGGTCATAAGTCACTTTTTTCCGTGCACTTCGAATGGCCATTAAATGAATCATTGTAAGCCGAGGATTACCTATATTATTGAAATGGTGGATTTTATTGTTTTACCATTTTATTGTATTTATTACAATTTTTGGAGAGCCACTTCAACGTAGTGGTTAAGTTATCAGACTGGAAACCTGGAGAATGAGAGTTCTAGTCCCGCCTTGGGCACAAGGCCAGCTGGGTGACCTTGATCCAATCACTCTCTCTCAGGCCAAGAATGCAGGCCAAATAAAACAGTTACAAAAAGCATCACTAAGTAAATTGCAGGGATTAGTCCAGGTAGTCATCAGGAATCAGTACTGACTAGAAGACACAAAAAAGGTTTTTAATTGTGGGTTACACGGTTTTACTGATTTTATCACAATTGTAATGTACACCACTTTGATATATTTAATGAACAGTGGTTTAATAGCTGAGAAATATATTGCTATATTGATAAAGAGAATTTTAAAAATAAATATTTTGATGAAACCAGAACTTTTCTTATTGGGACTTATGGGTAGCCAATTAGAAAAGACTCATTGGCTTTTCATACATTATCTGGAGCAAGTTTATTATATGCACAAAGATGAAAAAAATACTGAAACACCCACAATGGAAAGGTAAAAATGATGGAATATGCAGAAATGGCAAATTTGACCAATTTGGTTAGCGATAAAACAATAAGTACTTTAATAAAAGACTAACCTTTAATGGACTTTTTGTTGAAATTGAAAAAAGCGAGTTGTTGATTTTTGAATTTGCTGATTAAAAGGAGCTGAAAAGAAAGGAATTATTAATATAATCCTAAAAGGGGAGTGGGAGGAGAGACAATAAGTTTATTTGTAACTGCTGTAAAGAAGATCAGAAGTGGTTTCTTTAAATATCGTTTACTTTCAGCTTTTTTCTTCTCTGTACTTTTTCTTTTATCTTTCTCTTTTTTAAATTCCTTTTTCATATATTTATGTCATTTTTATCTTTTATTTATGTAATACACACATATAGGTGAACAACTGGTTCTCTGTGTGAATGCTGCTTCTGGAAGTCCGTTCTGGGCCTGGGCAACAAAAAATTAGCTACCAGTTCTGCCGAACTGGTGCAAACCAGCTGAATCCCACCACTGATATGTGCCCATGCGCACACACATTCTTCTCAGAACTGGCACTGTACCTCTATGTTCCCATAATAACATTGATCTTTACTACTGGTTCAGCTGGTGCTGCAGACTCTATAACTATTTTTGTGGTATTTCCTCTGGAATTATGAAGAAGACAGTTGATTAGAACCTCTTCCATCCAATCCATACTCTGTGTTAAAAGCATGTATGTTCTCTGTGCAGTCAAGGTAAGATAGCTTCTTACCCCAGGTCTCCCTGGCCACTTCCTTCATTCAGTCATCTCACGGAGATAGTAAACGGAGCAAGAAAATAACAGGAAGGGAGGCAGAGCCTTGGTGGAAATGCATCCCCAGCCAGCTAGTTGGTCTTCCCATGTGACATCTTCTTCATCCTACTTAGCCCCAGAAGCATTAATGAGGCCATTCATGTGGCAAAATAAAATGGCTGCAGAAGCTTTCAGAGGAAAAACTAGTACCTGAATAGAAGTGCCCTAAAGCCCTGTTCAAACCACCACCACCACCCCACTTTTCAAAGTTAAACAGTTTAATGTAGTCATTTGCCTTCCCAGATTGTATTTTGCAACGAGATGTCAAAAATGTCAAATATATGCTGTAGATAACCGAAGCAGGCATTTCTTGTTTTAGACAAGCAACAGCCAAAACTAAATCTCAGAAACCATGTTAATACTGTATGCTTAATCTGGGAACTCTCAAAATAGGTGGGCAGCAATCCTCAAAATTCCCTAGTAGGCATGCCATTGTTGCAAGAGCCCACAGATTTGGAGGGTATTAATAGCAAAAAGGCTTCTGCGCAGCTTTAGAACAGGCTGCTGCTGCTGCTTGCAATACCTGCTGTCGCTTCTTTGGCCTTTATAGCAGGTTTGTTTTTGCTAAGTAAGGCGATTTTCTATGCTTTGTATCCAACTAGGTGACAATAACCCTGAATCATGTCAGTGTGACCCATTCTTTTTTCTTTTGTTGGTTTGTTTGTTTATTAAGTAGATTAAATGGGGTCCGGCAATTTGAAATTAATTCAGTGAGGATTAATTGATCTCCTGCTCTGCTTATATTGTTTCCAACAGTCCAGAGTTACTGTATGAATTAAAAATAATATTTGCAGTGTGTGTGTGTGCGCGCGCGCATGCATGCGTGCATGCATGTGTTTGTGCATGTGTGTGTGCATGTGTGTGTGTCTGTGTCTGTGTGTTTCACACCTTCCTTTCATGTTGAGCTTTTTAGCACTTTGGCACCAGATGGGAAACTGAAATGGGGCTAAGAAGCATTTCTTGAGGCCTGTACCTGAACACATTGCAGGTAACATCTTGCATACTGTTTCAAGACTTCTTTCTCACTTCCTCTTTTCCCAGCACCTCAAAGGGGCCTATTTTATGTTTCACAAGTTCACTTTGACAGAGCAGGTGAATTTCCCCAAAGCTTTCCCTTCATCATGCTTTCGTTTCTCGGGTCTCCTTCTCTAGATCAATGACTTGCTCTCTTCTTTTCCTCCTTCCTGCCCCCACCCTCAACAGCGAGTTTCCTAGTTAAGCTTTTTCACTTTCTGTCTTACTAAACACAATGTACCCTTTAAAACAGCAACCTAGTGCCACATACTGTATCGGTTAATGACTGGCCACATCACAAAAGCAACAGGAGTTCCCGGACTCGTGCTGAGACATTCACAGCATGAAAGCAGGGAAGGTCTTAATTTGCCTCCTATCTGACATGACCTTCTTCCTCGGTAGGATCAATGTCAGAAGGAAGTCACTCTTCACACACTGTGGAAAAATGCATCATTCATCCTCTGAGCAAAATCAAGGTCTAACACCCATTCTGTACATTCCATTTAGACACAAACTAAATGACCTGTTTAGTTTTCCAATCTTTGGGCAAGCAGAAACAACTATTCTTCTCCGTATAGAAGATAATACGGTATGGGCAATAGTCTGTGCTTCTGGCTTCAATTTCATAGGTTCATTAAATATCTGTTGACTGTATAATCAAGATCACAAATTTAGAATGCCAAACAATCCTTCTAATCTCTTGTATGACTCCTCCATCAAGAGTTCCATCTGTTCTTCTCATTAATCCGAAAGCCAAAAATACTGCTTTTCAGATGCAGAATTATTTGTCTCTCTATTTCTATATTTTTCAGTACCATCAGGGATTGCCCATGCTTGCACAATAGAGTTGTTCAGCTTACCCAAAAATAACGTTTTTACACCACCCAAGACTACAGGATGCTACTGAATAATAACTCACTCCATTTATCTATCTAGCCCAGTATTATTGTCTCTTCCTAAAAAGGATTGATCAGAACTTCAAAAAGAAATTGATTACCCTTCCACATGCAGAGCAGATGTTCTGTCAGTGAGCCATGACCACCACATGGTCACCTTTCCAAATATTTCTTTTATGTATTTTACTTGTACAATCTTTTTACGGTATCTTTAGTACCCCCAGGGACCCTTATTGTGACTCACAACCTGCTAGAACAAAATATTCTTCCCCTCTAAAATATCTGCTTCAGTAGCAATTGCTACTCCAACTGTATTTTTAATATACTTTCATTCTCTTTTCATTCTAGAAAAATAGCACCTAATCCAATTTGGACACCACAAAGGAAGGAAGAGGAAGAGATTCACAAATGATTGGCCAGTTATAGGTAAGAGTATATTCCTAAACTTAGAAACAAATTAATCATATTTAAGATAAATTTAAATTGTATACATTCTTGAACCATTTTCATAACTCCCCACATATTAGGGAGAGATGGATAGCATTATAATATCTAAAATATTACTGATTTGTACTGAATGACTTACCAAAAGTTATCATCCAGTTTGAACATTAGTCAGTGATATTGTACTGAGTTCTATAGCAGCCTCAACTCTGATGGGTAGTTGGATGTTTTAGGCAGAAAGAGGTTTATCTTATGGGATCATAACATGGACAGCTGCCTTTAGTCTTGGAAATCATTATAAGAAAAAGCTTTTATCTTCCTGCTGCCATATCATGGCTTGGGAGGAAAAAGTAAAAAAAGGGGCATAATTTCAGTGACAATGGATATATAACAAGAAAGTCTGTTTGCACACCAGAGGTTTATGGCCTTATCTAGTCATTAATGTAGGATATAAAACTGTATTCAGTGGTGACATGTTGATATAGCAATGTAAGGACAGTGCTTTACATCACTTCTGTGAGGAGAAATATCCACAGGCAGGTTAAAAAGGGCCAAGATTGTACACCATGACTGCACAATCAAAAGCTTGTCCTGATGCACAGGAGCTTCAGTTGCATAATCAAGGCACTACCTTAACTTTTTCGACATCTACTCTTCTCCATCCATGAATGGAGTAAAAATAGGTTGTTAGGCTCCATATCACTTGCTTCATTTTTTTTCATAGGGCTTACAATTTGCTCCTTAGCCCAGTGGTTCTCAACCTGTGGGTCGGGACCCCATTTGGGGTCGATCGACCATTTCACGGGGGTCACCAAGCAAGGCTGTCCGCCATTTTTTTTGTCCGCCATTTTTTTCCCCCCTTTTCCAGCAGGTGCCTTACCTCCCTTGGGCTGGGCCAGCTGGTGGTCGGCCTGCTCCATCTCTGCCACTTGCCAGCTACGCCTCGGCCGGCGCAGGGGGCGGAACCACACATGTGCGGTGCTCCCGGGCAGGGAAAGTCCTCGACTTACGACCGGTTGGGTAGTCCTTGACTTACAACCAGTTTAGTTCTTGACTTACGACTGGTTTAGTCCTCGACCTATGACCGGTTGGGGTCGCGGCATTAAAAAGGTTGAGAACCACTGCCTTAGACAAATAGACCCTGATCCCACTTATTCCAAAGATTGGCCCTCAGCCTGCCTTAACAATGCAGTGTGATCCTTGAGTCCTTGGCAATTACTGACCACTGATTCTCAATTCAGTGTTTGATCTCTCCTCAGCTAAGTAGTGTAATATTCCAGTTTTGTTAGTCATAATGCCAAAGGTTGTTCTATATAAAAGGTGGGAATTTAGATGCCTGGATAGACATGCAATCAGGAGTCTCCAATTCTTTTCCAATTCTCATGGATTTTATCCACAAGTCCTTTAAAAAGAAAAACTACAACACAATCCTCAGTGTGAATGTTTCAAATGTGGGTGCAAGGGAGAAACAACAGGTTCAGTAGAAGTCCCCAAACTATGCTTAAAAGCTTAAGTGGAATCCCCTATTGCTAAAGTCTTAAAGCCTTAATTTCTACTTCAGGAAGATATGAGCAGTGGCATCAGCCAAAAGGGAAAATAAAAAAGCAGGGGAATGCCAAATAACTATTTCCTGATTCAGAGCTTCTGTGAATGAACTGGCGTAAGCTGTAGCAAAAGAAAAAAACATTGTCTGACATTTTACTGCCTATTCAGAGCTAACGAAGTCGATGGCACCTGGGAAGCTGCCAATTGCTTATCAAAACAGGGCCAAAGCATTTTCAGCCTATTACAAAATCAAGTAACTGGGTAAAGGTACAAAGGTGGAGAAAGACATGTGATACCATTAAAATTCTTTAGTGAAATAACCTTCAGAAATGCCAATCAAAATCAAGACAGATATTCTCTAATTGCCTTCATTTGGTTAACGATAATTAAAAATAATATATTATCATTTATTTGTATAAGGAATTGAGAAAAGCCATTGAAGAAATTGTTTTTTAGTTCTACTTTTTTATAACAGTTTCTTATCTAGGGAAGACTATGGGTGACTTTGGCCCATCGTCTAAATTGAATCCAGCAACCTAGAAATAGCTTGCCTTTAGAAGTTGTAGGTGCTCAATCATTGGAGGCTTTCAAAAAGAGATTGGACAGCCATTTGTCTAAAATGATATAGGGTCTCCTGTTCGAGCAGTGGGTTGGACTAGAAGACCTCCAAGGTCCCTTCCAACAAGAAAGTCCAATTGCCTCCTGAAAAAGCAACTTTGGGACAACCATGACCTGGATGACTGAGAATCTCCATAGATATTTAGCTATGCACCCTTCGACTGATGCGGGAGTATGAATGGATTTCCAGAAACCATTGCAGACTACAGGAACCATTTGCACTTCAGTTTGAGATGCAGACAACACAGACTCATCCCCAATAGCCTGCGCCTGTCTTCAACAGTGAAGGCACACAGGGCAGAAAACATCCTGCAGCCAAGAAGTCTCCACACACATTTCCACTACTCAGGTGACCCTGAGGACACAGGTAAATCTCCAAATGGCCTCAAGGACTCTCTTAAAGAATGCAAATGACTAGCTGTCTGCAAGGAATATAATTCTTTCCATTCCCCACCATCCAGTCAGAGCTGAAGAAGCTTCTTCCAAGAAAAACAAAAAAGTCCAGTTGCCTCCTGAAAAGCATCTTTGGGACAACCATGACCTGGATGACTGAGAATCTTCATACAAGTCCCTTCCAACTCTATTATTCTAAGACTTCTATGATTTCTATTTCCAAACAAAGCTGTGGAAACGAAAGAAGATTCCTACAGTATGTAAGTCATCATGAACTCATGAGGAAAAGGCAGGATATAAATGACAAATTATGGCCCATCAACTTTGTTAGAATTTAAATTCTTTCTGTCCCAATCAGCACAACTGAGTGTAGTAAAGGTTTAATATAAGGAATGGAGTAAGCAGAAGGAATGGTCTTGAGGGATGTGAGGAAGAGCTGTTACCAAAACAATAATCAGCTAAGAGAAACTTGAAACTGAGGCAGAACTGTAATGTGGGGAAATGTTTTAAGTAAGATCTTCGCTAATTCTCACAAAGATAAAGGGAAGGAGGAGGGATGCACATTCAGATTTGCAAGATTCTGTTACTATATCTCTGTAATAAAAATAATATTGGCATTCATGACTTTAATTTCCTAGTTTTAAGGGCTGACACAGTCCCTGTTTAGGAGGAGGAAGAGGAGGAGGAAGAAAAAGTGCTGTTGGTAAAGAGACTGAAACTTTAAAAGATAATGCAAAGTTTTTTCTTTATCAAATGCCTTTAAGATGCAATTCTGACCGCTTGCTCCCTTTGGTAGCTGTGTGCCTCACCTCTGCCAATCTTATGGCAAAGTATTTCACTATTTACGGTACATTTCCCACATATATTTTTTGAAGCATTAGTTTTTTGTTCCACTGCATTTCTGAACTTGGTTTCTGCCATCCTGATTTCTGTTGATTGATTATAACCCAGACATGTCAAACACAAGGCCCACTGGCCAGATTTGGCCTGTGAGTGTGCCATATTTGGCCCGCAGGGCCACACAGAGATGGCGAGGACTTCAGCCCACTGCAGGCCGCCACCACCACCAAGTCTGCCAGCAGCCTGTGCAGGTCCATTAGGCCACCACTGCCACCTGGAGCTGCAGGTCCACCTAGCATGAAGGAGATGAAGCGGCCAGCTAGGAAGCCCAAGTAGAGGTGGTAGAGCATACACAGACCCAGCAGACAAAAGACGGCCACCCTGAGCAGAGAAAACTGGATCCCCATCGACACCATGACCACCCAGGCCCAGCAGAGACGGGGGGAGGCACACAATCCTAGTTGCTCCTGGGTAGCCATGGCACCAATGGAGATCTGGATTTCCTCACTCAAGCCAGCCTGGTGGTCGCAGTGGGCTGCAGAGTCCCAGAGTGTGTTGGCTGAGGGGCCGGCAGGCTGTGGCTACTGACGGACACCGTCAGCCTATGTGTGGGAGCCGATGGTGTCTGGCAGTGGCTGCCCCACCCCCTGCCTCACTTTGCCTCACCCCGTGGGGGCAGCACCCCCATCCTGCCCCCTGCCTCACCTCACCCTGTGGGATGAGTCTCCTGCCCACCAACCCACCTGCCAGAGACCCCTGGATCCCCCCAACCCTGCCCAACCTCCATAGGTGCCCCCCTGACGTAAGTGATGTCAAAGTGGCCACATCCACCCCGGCCACACTCACCCAGTCAGCTGTGACTACTCTGGCCACACCCACCCAGTCAGCCACACCCACCTGATGCCCCTAGGACAACCACAATGCTGATGCGTCCCTCAATGAAATCAAGTTTGACACCCCTGTTGTTTGACATCTATCCTCCCAACACAAAATGATTGTCATTTTCTCCTTTCAGAGCAGACACTTTCTCAATGGAAATATTTATATTTCATATTCATATTGAGACTGGGAAATCTGTTTTCTGGATTTGATAAATTGAATCAATGACGTGTTTTGTCACATTCAAACAAACTGACTCAGAAGCATGATACCTACAAACCAACAAACAAAAAATTCCAAATGAAAATAAAAACTAAATATATTAAAGTAGGCAATGGAAATGCAGGTATTATTTAATACTGATTCACTTGGAATTGGATTTTTTAAAACATACCTGATTTATTTATTTTTTTAAAAAAGTGAAATTAAAGTTGAGTGCAGATCCTCCTGGCTTCATTGACATGAGTATGGTTTCCCTGGCAGCAGTAAAGAAGTGCTTGGCCAATGCTTTTATGTTTCAATTGTAGGTCTATTTTTATCTATACATCTTATTGTTGATTACTTTGAACACCATTTTTGGCAGAGAGCAAGGACACAGTTAAATAACTAAATAGGCAGATAAGATCTTTGCAGTTGTTTCATGAAAGCATCTTATACTGATGCAAATATTCTCATATAAAGCTATAGGTAGTCATTTATTTCTTGACCATAAAGAATAACCTCTTCCTTAACAAAAAAAAAAAATGGTGATAGATCCTTCATGTTTATTTTTTAGTTTACTTGTTATGGAATATCCAGTCAAGTCTTCTTCTGTTAATACTTAGATTATAGTAATGTAAGACTGAGGTGCGATTCATTCTGACTTTTTATAATGCAAAGTGATCAGTTTCTTTCAAGTAAGATCTCCATATCAATTTCAGTTCCTCCTCACAATCATATAGCTTATTTGCCAAAAATAAAGTCATTTACTACTGACCTTTTCTAGATATTTTTAACTTTTAAGTTGTGGGAAGTCACCCCCCACACACACAGAGAGAAGAAAATATTTTGGGGAATATTAAAAAGGCAGAATATTATATTTCCCCAAAGGATCTTAAAGGCAGAAAAGCAGGCCCAATTTTTCTTAATAGCCCCAAGCAGAAACTAAGCAGGCCAGCTCTGTAGAAACGCAGATTGGATAATCCCATTTAGAAAGACTCAGGCCCCATTCATGAGCAAATACTACCAGGCAAAAGCCATTCAAAACAAAATATTTTGAAATCCCTTGCAGCAAAATGGGTAGTTAACAATAGCAGAGTGACAGAATTAGAACCAGCAACCCCTCACCTAAAAATCCAACACAGGACATAGCCATCAGTCACAGCCACAGAGAAGCAGGACATGACGTTTAGGACATAATAGGATTAACCCACCACCATTAGAATACCAAAAGGACACGCTCAATAGATCAGGTCAAAGTTCATGCCACAGGAACAACTCCAAACACAAAAGCCCAAGAAGGTATAAAAACCCACTACTCCCAGATCCACATGGTCAGCTGCCTCAGAGCCTCATGCTGTTGTGGTTCTGCTCTTCAATAAACAAGAACATTCTTTCTAAAGCAGTCTCCATTTTGTTTATTCCCAGCTTGGACTGGACCCTTATGAAGATTTTTCTTTCAACAAGGTGTTACCTTGACATTTCCTTGCAATTCTTGATTTAAGTACTACCCTTGTCAGATTCTGCTTAGCTTTTCAAAATCAGACAGTTGGCTAGCTACTTCTGTGGCTGCATAATTTCTGCAAGAATTTTACTTGTCCATCTAAAGTCACGCATGTAAATTTGGGGGTGCCTGAAAAGCAGCAAGAAACACCAATGAATCTGTTGTGGTTTTTTTTACAGTATTTATCCCCTAAAATGTTAGTGCCGCCAAAACGTTTATGTATTTTGTCCTCTGCAGACTGTTTATACTCTCTTTCCAAAGACAAATGTCACATTTTCTCTCCTTTTTTAAAAAAAAAAAGTCTCTCCACTTATCTCTGTAAAAAAGAAAACAGGTTGTTCTGTTAAATTCATTCTTTAACAGAGAAAAACCAAAACAGTTTCCCCTACTGAAACATTCCTTCCTTATTCCCAGTGATTTTAAATTATTTGCATTTATTTTACACAAAGGATATATGGTACTTGGAAACTATCAGAACTTCAGCACTGTCTCTTAGATAGTTTTAATTGTGACCAATTTTCAGTAATATGCTGCTTGCCTGCCCTCACTGAGTTTCGCAGAATTCTATGCTACCTCATTAAGTGTGATACAAAGAAACAGTTTTCTCTGAAATGCCTAGTTGATGAATGTATTGGAGGTTAAAAGGACACTGTCACCGAGTGCTTATATGCTATATACAGTAGTTAGTATAAGCAAAATAGTGCCATTTGCTGTAGTATTGTTACTCCGTCATCTAGACTTCCACAACAAAAGCACTTCCAGTTGATCATCTCCTAGTGACAGCAATCAAAAAATGTGCCACAATTTTGGTGTTTCCTCTTTCTGATATTTTTCCTGTAATAAAAATAGATGGAGGTAAGGAAGAAACTGAGAGGTTCACACAGAGGGTAGTATCAAATGGACCATTTATAAAATTAGACAAAGGCTGATTGCACAATAAAAAGCTTCTTCTGAAAGCACTAGACTTTCCACTTGGGTTCTACTTGTTATTATAATGGAAATAAAACATTCATCCTATTGTCAGCCAAATTTTACTTAGGCTTACTCAAACATTAACCTCAATGACTTCCTTGGAGCTTGCTTTCGTATACACATGCAATTACTATAACTTGGATTTAATTGCACAGGGATTACAAATAAAATCAATGTAGTGTGCCGTAGTGGTTAGAATATTGAAGTAAGATTAGAGATCCAATTTCAGATCCAATCCTGTTTGAAAGGCTTTGATCTCATGCAGAAATCAAAGCTTTTAAAATCTCTCCTTCATACAAAAATCAGGACTCAAATCTTCGAACCTACCCATCCACATCTAAGGGGACATACAAGAGGTTTTGATAGGTTGCATGGGACATGCACATTTTTCGCCTCAAATATGTGACAGTAGGTTTTACAAAACAGGACTGGAAATGTTGAATTGCTGCCTACCTGGCATGTTTCCTCCACAGCTTTTTATTCTGAAGCAGAAATGACTGTGTGTCTATCTATCCTTTTATTTTGGTGCAAATTACCCAATGTTCCTCCCATCGTGCACAGCAAAGGACGTGGGTCATGTGCCTCTGAGGTATGCATTGAAACACCCTGACACCTCTTTAGATGTTGATAGGATTAGTCAAATTGATCAGCAGCCAACTACATTACAGTCTCTTATGAAAGGCAATATGTAAGATGTTTTAGTAAGAACCCTTCTATAAGTCATCATTTCAAGTAGGCTAACAATATTTTTTTTAAAGAAAGGAAGAAGAGAAGGGATAAGTCCCTGTGTGGCAGATTTAGAATAAATCCTGGACAATGGCTTCATTACAGTAGAGCTAAGGATGCTGGCAATGCTGCTAATTAGCGAAGAGAAGTGAAATGCTTCTGATAAGCTTGTATAATAACAAAGCTACATCACTCTATCCAACACAACACAGGACACTAGACTCAGCTTTATGTAACATTCTTAAGCCTATCTGTCACATGTCCAGCCACTATCTTCAAACCAAGTGTTTCTTTCAACCTGTTAGAAAATAATTGTGTGTGCATTTCTCCCTCTGTCTTTCATAGTCTAACACTGAGCAGCAATTGATTAAAAATTCAGTGCTAATCTAGCTGTCCTAGGATTGGTAACGCTAATCTTATGTTCCTTTTGGCCTTCTTAACAACAATACCATTTTTTATTTTCTAATATTGTCTGTTGATTCTGAAACGTAATTTTTTTTCCCCACTTTTTTGTCTCCTGTACTGACAAGTTCCAGGAATCTGTCACTAAAGCTCTAATTGAATTCTGTTTGTTTGTGGGGTGTTTTTTTTTCTGTTTTTCTTTTTTTACAAAATGTCTCCAACTGAGTCATCTGAACTTCTTGTGATAACCTACTTATTAAAATCTATTGTGAAGGTGTGTTGAAGGAGGGAAAAAGGATCAGGAAGCATTCAAAGCTATTATTTATAAAGCAGGCTTAATAACATGACGAAATGTAATATATAGTAAAGATGTATATAGTGGGTCAGGTTTACTTGTAAATGATTTTAAATAGCTATACCAAGGGTGTCTACTACACTAGCTATTAATATCTGAATCAGTTTTATTCCTTGTCCCGGAGCAGTGGATAAGGTTCTTGGTTCTATTCACATTATTATTTACCTATCAGATTGCTTTCCAGTGTAGGCATGGAAAATATCATGCAGCTTAGCAAAGTACTTGCCGAACTGCCTATTCCTGTATAGTCCACCCTGTGCTCTTGGGTCATTGACAAGGGATTATTTGCTGGTTGTGCCAGACACATTGATTACATCAATGACCAATTCAGCTTTCTCCATGGCAGGAGCCATATTATGGAATAAATTAGCACTGGAGCTGAAGCAAATCATCCCTTACTACAGTTTAGGAGGAGGCTCAAGACATTTATGTTTACTGACTTGCCAATGCACCATTTCCTCCTTTTATCAACAAGAGTCTGAAAGGCTGCTTCCATCCTTAGAATTTTCCAAATCAAATAAAATATTGTTTTGGGGGGAATAACAGAATTAATAAGATACATTCTTTAAAGCTACTTTTTAAAACTTGTGTTTGATTTGTTGAATATTTGTTGAATAGGTCATAGAATGTTTATCACAAAGTAGAACCCAAAGATTACAGAATTAAGTCTAAGTATATAAAAAATGAGTTTAAATTTAATACATAATTACCCTTTTAAAAAATCTAAAATGTAACTGGATGTACTGAGATTTAGCAAATGGCGGCATTTCCTTTTAGGACTTTTCTCAAAAAGTATTTAGAATTGAATATATTATGAGCCAAATAATGGCTTAAATCATTAGGATAGTAAAACATGGTGACATAATAGAAGAGACCCGAGCCTGCAAATAAATAAATAAATAAATAAAACCTTTATTTTGGATGACACAATTGTAGATACTTGAAAAATCATTAGCCTGTAACAGAATAGAGTTGCCATGGTTTAAAATATATTAAAAAATAAAAAGACTAAAAATAGTTTTTTTTTCCTCTTTGTTGTATAAACACAAAATAAGATATATTAAGAAACCTAGAACTAAGGAGAAACTTCCTGACAGTTAGAACAATTAACCAGTGGAACAACCTGCCTCCAGAAGCGGTGAATGCTCCAACCCTGGAGGTTTTTAAGAAGAGACTGGACAGCCATTTGTCCGAAATGGTATAGGGTGTCCTGCCTGAGCAGGGGGTTGGACTAGATGACCTCCAAGGTCCCTTCCAACTTTATTATTATTATTATTATTATTATTATTAGTAGTAGTAGTAGTAGTAGTAGTAGTATTGTTGTATTATTATTATTATTATTATTATTATTATTATTATTATTATTATTATTATTATTATTATTTTATAATGCCCCTACTAAGTTTAGGAAGAGAACCGCAAATGAATTAACTGTCAGGAATATCAAAAGATATTTTATTGTCTGTAAACTAAACTTTCCTTCACTTAGAAAAGGGACAGGCAATATTTTCAGATAGTGAAAAACTCAGTGCTGGAGTGGACAGTGATGTCATAGAGATGCCAGGTATAAAGTTATGAATTGATTTTATATGAAATTGGGAATTGAGTTTAAAAGGTAGAAGGGGTGTGTCAAAGTATCACTAACAACAAAACCTAGCAAAAATAGCACTTAAGAATATTAATGGCTTTGATATTAAATATGTTGCATGAACATATTTATTTATTATATATTCCACATATCAGTTTTCAAAAGCAATCAAGGTGGCTTATTAGAGCAATAAAACAAAATACAAAGACAATAACATCATCTTATAATCATCACTGGAATCATGATAATTAAAATCAATTAACATCTGAAGTTTGGTGAATTAAATGTTTTCCTAAGTACTGGGAGAAAGGAAGGAGTGAAGGACAATGGAAAAAGCATTCCAGAAACTGTAAATCACAGAGGAAAATATTTATCTTGGGTTGCAAACGACTGTCTGACTGCAGGGGGATACTCAAAAGGGCCTCTTCTAATGATCCTTTCATCCAAAATCCAGTTTTCAATAATACAGTAGATGTTTTATCAGCAACAGACCTGGCATTAAAAAGCAGAACCTTCAGGTTGGAAGGCTTCTCATTTTTCTGAAGGAAAAGTGACTATCAGAGGTCTGCTCTCCTTTCTTGGCAATAGCCCAACATCTTTCCAGAACATTTTCCCCTGCAATTCCCATATCAATGTTTATGCTCCTTTCCTCACTTTTCCCATCTTCCTCAAATATTTTGTAACACAAAATATAGTAAAATTAGTAAAGACAACAAATGGAAGCAAGTCGACCTCTATCAGCATCACAGTTCTCTCCCAGCGATTGTGAGGAGTTTGAGGGATAGCAAATGTGGGAGTGAAGATGACTTTTGGCCATTGAATTACCCTTAGAGAAAAGCTAAATAGAAAGCCGATACCTACATCTTACAATTTTCTGCCATATGATCTAGAGATGTTCTAATACCTAAAAAGCTTGGTCATAATCTCAACAATAAGTGTTAATAGCTTTGTAGTACACATTTGCATTAGAAAGTTTGTGAGTCATACAGCTTTACCTTGTTTGGTAGGGTTGTGTGAACACTGACATTCATAGATTTTAATCCTGATACACATGAATCGCTATGTCGAGATTATCTGTCATTGTCAGACTAATCAAAATTCAAAACCCAAAAGAATACACAGGATACACTTTTCCATTACTAAGATAATTTATGCCCCTTTTCACTCATGTTGATATTACAAAGACAATTTCTATGATCATCAGAGTCAAAAGAACACCCTCATTGTCCAGAGGGTATCCATGCTGATTTCCAAAAGCTACGCCTTTTGACTTCCACCAATAATGGTCACTTCTATAAGAAAAGCATTGCCATTGCCATTTTCATTTATAAAACTTCTAGCATAACCTAAATAGCTCAGAATTGACTATCAAATATGGCCTTCTGCTTATTGTTTCAGTATTGACCAAATGATTTTCAAAAGCCCATTCTTGTGCAGATTTAATTGAAAATGAATGTCATTGAGTTCTGAGCAAGGGTGCAGAGAATTGTAGTTTTCAGTAGCAATAATACCTAGCATCTTTCCATGCCACAGAAAGACCAGGTCTTCTTCAGGAACCTGCCACATTCTTGACATCATTCAGGTGCATGAACATTCTACAATGTTTCAAAGTTCCTAGAGAGATCTTTTGCTGCACATGTGCACACACTCACACTAACACAAACACATACACACACTCACTAACTAACTAGGACTGTTAGGACTGTTAGCAAGTTTCTTTCTCATATTTCTGTAAAGGGGATTCATGAGTTACATGTGATGCCTGTGCTCACAGAATGCCCCCTATCTTCAAGTTATGCCACATGCATTTGTAACTTTCAAAGGGCCCTGAAAAATGAGAAAAAAATTGCCCTTTCAGAATATGTGGGACTGTATTATTCTCGGTCTAATTTATCTTTCTGGTATCAGGGCTGTGTGATAATCTAATTTTGAAGGAAAAACAATGATTTGGAGCACTTCCTATCGTGAGCATCTTCTTAAATCCAAGATTTCCTAGGGATCCTGCAGCAGCTGTGTGAGCTCAGATGCAGCTTCAGATGCCCACAAGTAACAAATCATTATTTCTCCTTCAACTCTGAACTACTACACAGATATATGTAATATTAACAGAAAGCCACATGACATCACAAGGAAATGTATTCAGAATAAAGGCAATTCTTTCTCATTCTTCAATTTGGGTTTTTGATACCATCTCATGCAGTAGTCAATTCTGGATTTGGAGATTGAAAATGTCAACACATTAGCTAAATTATCTCATGTCCACTGCCACTATCACAAGAAACCTATTTAAATTGTGAGCATTATAGCTGCAGGTCAGGAAAATGATTTGCAAATACTTAATTTTCAAAATGAAATAAGAATGTCTTTTTAAGAAATTTTGGATCTCACCTTAATCTCCCTTTCTCTCTAAAAATATTAGAGTGAAAATGTTTTTAAAATTATACTATTATTATTTACACAACAATGTGAAGTCAGAGCAGCTAGTTTAGCTGATGTTCGCCTTCACACACATTGAGCAAGTTCTTCCCAAGAAACTAGGATGTCAAGATATATTGATCTTTTTTTATTTTGATGCTTTGTGATCTTCTCCAACTGTTTGTTTTCTGTTCTATAATTTCCTGGTATTATCACATTATTTATTCATGTTTTTATCTTTTCAGTCATACTTAAATATGGTGTGTAATCTTTATTGATTTGTATTCAGAACCCCACAATATCTTAACCTGCTCATTTTCAATTACTTTTTCAGCTATATGTTCCCACCATTTTTTTAATACTGGCAGATGAAATATTTTAAGGAAGTTCTAGTGAATTATTTTTGGTGACTATGTTATGTTGTTTATAATTAGTTTGTTCAATCTTCCTGCACGAGCTGAGTATATGATCTATTCCTTCTTCTGCCTCTGTGCACTTTGAATCATTTGACAATTTTTAAATTCTGGTCTTGATTGCATTCGTTCAAATAGCTTCTTTTGAGCAACCAAAATCAAGCCTTCAGTTTCTTTTTTAAATGTTCCAATGGTAAGCCATTGCCAGGTTTTATCTTCATCCCCTTTCTTCAATCTTTTGTAGAAATTTACTATGATTTTCCTTGCCAGCATTATGTTGTTGTTTTTATTACATTATTTTGATACTCATGTTTTGTTTCTGGTACATTAATTTACCATTTTTAATTTGCATAACATCTGTTCTTGGCTGTCTTGCACACAATCAGCCAGTGCATGCCTTTTTTTTTTTAACAGTTTGTTTGACTTGAAGTAAATCTTTGCCTCCTTTTCTGCGGGGCAAGTATAATCTACCAGTAGCGCTACAGGATTGTAATGCATAATGAATATTCATAAACTTTCATATTTTTGATCCAAACTGTCCTGTTCTGCTTCTGTCCAGTTAATAATTCCAGCAATGTATTTTATCACAGATACAGCCCAGGTATTGATGGCTTTAAGGATATTTCCACCATTCAATTTTGTTTGTTTTTGTTTTTGTTTGGTTTCTCATTTTCAAAATTTCTATTGCCATTTATGCTTTGAGAGAATCACCTCTGGTCTGATTGAAATAGTTGATTTTGCTTAAATTGTATGAGTTGTGCCTCAGAGCATTTGATTTTTCCTGCAATTGTTGTTATTTTTTGCTTTATGATGTCCAAAGGTTCTTCAGTTTTTCCGGTGCTAAGCCAATTATTTTTTTTTAATTAGGCTTGTCTTGATCCTTACATTCTTCAAGTTTTGCTGTTTCATTTTCTTTAAATTACTCACATGTGGTTTTAATTTCTTTATCTTGGCCTCCAGTCTGATCTTCCACTTTGGAATTAAAAATGATTTTGCTTTTGGCTTTCTAATTTCAGCATCCAGCTCTTCTGTAACCACCATTGCTGTACTGTAGGTAATTTGATTTTTTTTTAAAAAAAAATGTCCAGCAGTACATAGTTTCTTTTTCCAATCATTCAAGAATTTTACTTCATATACACATGTATGTTAGAACACTCTTATTTGCATGTAATTTATACAAATTGCTCCACATGCAGTTTTTATTTCTCTTGAAAATATATTTTCGGCCTCCTAGTTGTTGTGTGTTTATACTATTTGCCTACATTAGAAGTGTCTCTCCCACTTATTTTGAAGCAATAAAATTACATGTGTGTGCTTTATTTACAATGGATAATACTGTGAGAAAACAAAAGAAGCAAAACATCTCTGAAAACCAACAGAAGTGTATAAGATATTTTTTTAAAAATATAAACAAGGCTAGATTAAATTTCCCCACAGGATTTTCAACCAAGGACATCAACATGTTTCATCATGTTGTTGTTACCAGGCCAAACATACATTTGAATCAGAGGTTTCACCCACTGTTGTGCTTGAAGTTAAGTGTGATTCATTGTGAGTAAGAGTGATACAATCAGGCGACTCTGTAAGGGCAATAAACATTTAACCTATGTATTTCAGTCTTCTTCCTTACATTTTGATAAGGAATCAGCTCTGTTTTGTAAACATTCTGACATAGGGTTTAGCAGCGTAGATTTCATACAAAGATATTCATAAAGGACCAAAGAGAGAGAATGTTAACACAGACCATCTGAACTGAGTTTATGGTTGCATCTGCAAGCACATATTGCCCTTAGGCAGCTGCATTTCAATCTTGCTTCATTTCTTTTTTCAGTGCAGTGAAGCTGTTTTTTTAAAAAAAATCTGGTTACAGACCAAGCCATTTTTAGTGGTGTGTAAAAGCCCGAAATTCCACCATATTTTCCCCTTGAAGCGCGAATCCAAGTAGCGAAGTTGGATTAGTTGTTTCTGAATGGGTGCCAGAATGCCGTTTAAGACTGCCAGATTATGGAGCCAAAGGCTGCTGAACAGGAATGTAGAGAAATGCCTTTTCCACAAATTAGCTAGAAAAAGCAAGTGTTCTCAATCTCACTGGCATTCTTCTCATATTTGAACATATTTCCAGCATCTACTTTGCCTAGCAGCTGCTTTCCACTGGAGGCTTCATTTGTATGTCTCCAGCAGCTCCCTGACCAAACTCAACATCCAGTAAAGCCATCCCACCCGCTGGCCTGTTTTTCCCTTATAAGTCAGCATGATGCAGAGCTTCCTGTTTAAGATCTGCATTTAGAGATCACAGAATAGTATCACTCTGAATGTGAAGGAGACACACCTCTTTTTACAATTCAAATGCCTGTAATAAAACTGCTTAGAAGGGAGGAAAAAAAGCACAGTTGCTAAATATAGAAACTTAAAAGTGTATAAAGCAGAGCCAAAGCAGTGTCAGCAGGCAATGATGCAATCTTCATGATGAAACTCCGTGTAGTAACATTCCAGGCTTTAAATAACCCTATTGTGTAGCCTTGTGGTGTGCAATTCTGTTCTACAAGCATACCCCATGTTCTGCAAGCATACAGCAGCTTTCCATGAATGGTGAATGGAAATTGATATTACTACTTCATCGGTTTCTTTGAGATACTGTGCATGTCTTAATTTTAACTTTGTCTCTGCAGGATACAATATAATCTATTCTTCCATAGGACAAGAAGCAATGGATGGAAACGAATCAAGGAGAGAACCAACCTAGAACCAAGGAGAAATTTCTTGACAATTAGAACGACTTGCCTCCACAAGTTGTGAGTGCTCCGGGACTAGAAATTTTTAAGAAGAGATTGGACAACAATTTGTCTGAAATGGTATAGAGCAGGGGTGTCAAACTGCCGACTCGCGGGCTAGACGTGTCATGCTGAAACCGCGCCCACCCCATTGCCGGCAATGGGGGAAAAGTCACAATAGGTTGAGGCACGTCATGTGAAGTTGCAAGCTTGACACCCCTGGTATAGAGTTTCCTGCTTGAGCAGGGGGTTGGACTAGAAGACCTCCAAGGTCCCTTCTCTTATTCTGTTATTACAGATAGTCCTCTACTTACAACAGTTCGTTTAGTGACTGTTCAAAGTTACAACAGCATTGAAAAATGACTTATGACCATTTTTCACAGTTATGACCTTTGTAGCATCCCCATGATCATGTGATCAAAATTCAGGTGTTTGACAACTGGCACATGTTTATGACCGTTGCAGTGTCCCGGGTCATGTGATCACCTTTTGTGACCTTCTGACAAGTAACGTCAATGGGGAAGCCTGATTCACTTAATAATCAGGTTACTTGCTTAACAACTGCAGTGATTCACTTAACAACTGTGGCAAGAGAGGTTGTAAAATGGGGCAAAATTCACTTAACAAATGTCTTATTCTATCTTATTCCAATGATGTTCAAATGTCAGATTAGAACCCTCCAGAGGTTAGGGGTAACTTTGAGAGTGGCTCTAAATTGGGAGAGAGGAATTGCACGCTGTAAGCTGGAACGCTATAAGAACTCATTGCATTTTTACCAGGGCAAGCTGATTTGCCCAACTAAAGCAAAGCCTATCGCGAGTTCTGACAACCCCATTTCTTCCAAGGTCCAGCAGAGAATCAGAGCACCATATCTGCATGATAGCCCTTGATAGAGACACAACCGCCATGACGTAGGGGAAGGCATGTAGCCCCGTCTCCAACGTGACTGCCAATGACTGTGGAGACCCCTCCCCCTGCCAGCACTGAAGTGGGAAGGCGAGTCAGAATTGCCCCCAAAGCCTCAGGCTCCCTCCCCCACAGCTGCCCTGCTGCTAAGATGTCTGGGCCAACCTCGGAATTTCTTCTGCTGCTGCCTTGCATGACCCAGGATTTTGGCACGCAAAAATGGGTTGCCCAATTTGCCACTGAGATTGCTGGGAAGAGAAGTCCTTGCAACAGCCAATGCCAAAAACAAAGGAAGGCCCAGCCAACAAAGTGGATTCAAAACGTAGGAAGACTTATTTGACATGGGAGGTGGGGGTGGGGG
>NW_015387101.1:267371-315410 GCF_001527695.2 Protobothrops mucrosquamatus
TTTATTATGTGGGCCATTTTATCAAATGAATTTTTAACTGCCTGATGACAGCAGCAAAGACACTGCCTAGAGAGAGGTCAGGAGGCCGAAGAGAAAGGAAAGCAGCTGCTTCCTTCAAGTGCACAAAGGCTTTCACAGAGCCCCCACATCTGGCATTACTTCCAGTGACCAATCTTTCAAAAACAGTTAATCTCAAGTTCTGGCTTCATTTACCTTAAGAGGGAATCAGAGAAACTGGAGCAAGGCTACACATGCAAAGCTGGGAAACTATCCAAACTCACTCTCACTTTGCTTCCTCTTTCGCCTGGACTTGTTTTAAACTTTAAATCTGTGGCAAAGATCAAATCTTAGGCTGACTTTTGACAGTAGAAAAAGGGAAACAAAGTCCAAAGAAAGTTTTGACAGTGCGCACATGCGCGCGCGCACACAGACACACACACACTGTGTGAAAAAGGGGAGAGCAAAGCCCCAGCAAGTTTTAACAGATGGCTAAATATATATGCCTAGCCATCTGTCAAAATTATCTGCCGACCACAACAGTATTATTGATTATCAATTATGCATTAGTTTTATGCATGTAGGAGATGTCACAGACATTATTTTATCACTTTAGTAGTGGATCATGGTATCAGAAAATCTGAGAAGCCCTGGGTTACATTCTTAGCCAAATATCCAGGAATCTATGCAAACATTTCTGGATCACAAAATGATGGTTCTAACCTAAAATTAGGCAGCTTTCCCCAAATGCTGAGAATCTACTTCGTCAATTTTAAAAAAAGAATAAATTATGGTCCCCTATCCTACAATAGCTAACCTGAATGTGACTGAAATAATTAGCATACAAGACAGATATAATCACTCTGGTCCCTTTTTCTAATGATTATGTTATTACACACAGACACACAGACATACACATATACTTTCCCTGTGTTAATTCATTTAATATGTGTTGTTGTTGTTGTTGTTTTAAAAAAGAAACAACTGAAAGCAATAAAAATGAAGAGAAGTCACATTGCCTGAGATTTTTACAGGCATACGGTAATTCTTTTCTTGGAAAAAAAAAGTTTCTGAGAGAAAAACCTAACTACAATTCCTTATGGAGGTTTGTACACGTAAGTCCTCAACTTACGACCACAATTGAGCCCAAAATATATGTTGCTAAATGCGACATTTGTTAAGTGAGTTTTGCCCCATTTTACAACCTTTCTTGCCACAGTTGTTAAGTGAATCACTGCAGTTGTTAAGTTAATAATATGGTTGTTAAGTGAATCTGGCTTCTCCATTGACTTTGTTTGTCAGAAGGTCGCAAAAAGTGATCGCATGACCCCGGAACACTGCAACCGTCATAAATATGAGTCAGTTGCCAGACATGACCATGGGGATGCTACAGGGATCATAAGTGTGAAACACAGTCATAAGTCACTTTCTTCAGTGCCGCTGTAACTTCAAACGGTCACTAAAAGAACAGTTGTAGGCTGAGGACTACCTGTTAATTCTCCAGTTAAAATAAGTTAATACAACAATTAACACGGTGATAATAAATGGGAAAGGAATAGAATAGACATCATATACTCCTACAACCTTACCAAAAAGTGCAAAAGTGAAATGGAAAAACAAATGTTCCTGTTGGTTTTAATGTAGAACTGAAAGTTTAGAAATTAGTGTAATTTAAAGTGAAATGGAACAACATTCAACATTACAAGGAAAACCCTAAGCTGGGATTCTAGTACACATTTACTCATTTGCTACCGATGAGCAATTTCCACTGGAATGTAGATTGACTGTGCCTCCTGCATTTGAAGAGGTTTCTGAAAAATTGCTGCATGTGTCACAAGAATATAGCATCTTTCTTTCATCCATTAAAACAGTCCTTCTTTTCTCATGCTTTCCCAGAGGCCTGGAAAAACATGTGACTGTTTAGGGAGCCAGTTCAAAGTTAATACAACTTTTTAATTTTATTTATTTATTCAGTTTATAAGGCCTCCTATATAAATATATAACCCTGAATGGCTAACAATAATCAGATACAAGATAAAAACATTCTGAACAAACCAATAAAGAACCAATAATATAGCAGCTGAAATAAAAGACCAATTAATACAGTCACTATAAGGGTTCAAACCCCAGGTTCGTTAACAAAAACCAGGTCTTCAAAACCTAATGAAAGGTCAGAAGGGTAAGGACAAGTCTAATATGCAGGATGATGTTTCAGAGAGTGGGTGCCACAGCAGAAAATGTTTTCTGTCTGCCAGAAGATACACTGTAAGTATCCAAAGTATGTCTTTCTTATTGGATGTGACAGGAAAGATAGACTCAACTGGGAAAAGACAGTCCTGTAAATAACTTAGCCTCACGCCACTTTGAATTGAACCTGGAAACATACTAGCAACCAATGCAGCTTGCAGAGCTGAGGTATCACATGCACCAAACAAGCACAAATAACTGCCAAACTGCAGCATTTTGCATTGGCTGAAGCTTCTGAATGCTCTTCAAAGGCAGTCCCATTTAGAGTGAATTGCAGTGGCCCAATCTGGAGCTTCCTGGTCCAGAAAAGGGCATAATTTGCACACAACACATAGGCATGCATGGGTATTTTTATGCAAAAGCTATGAGTCCAGAAAGATTCCAAAATTGCATATAGATTTTACCTGGGATAGTACAACCTCATCCAGAACTAAAGATAGAAAATCTGCAGGACTAGGAGGCCTTAAAACCCAGAGCAACTCAGTCTTGCTAGTGTTGATGTGAACTCTGTTGTTACCCGCTATAATGGTATGTGGGAATTTCCTTGGAAGTCAGAAGCAACAGTCACAAAGTAGATACCAGTCAAATGGCAGCTGAATCTGTAAGAGGAATGTGGTTATGGCAAATCTCTCAGAGGGGACCCTCCCTAGTTTCTTGGACTGTAAAGGTGAGAGGACGGAAAGATGTACTTTCAAATTTGCAAGATTTTGTTAATGTAAACCTTCAATTAATTTAGAGCTAATATTTGGGGCTATGCTTCTTTTCTGGACAACTTCACAAAGCTGACACCCACTTAGCAACCCACAGTCTCCAAATACTAAGGCAGGACCTACACAGGATCACTTGGATAACCCAGAGTGAAAGTTATCTACATATTAATAATGCCTCAGCCTGAATCTTTGGATATCCCCACCCAGTAGCTTCATATAGATGTTAAATAGAATGAGGGAAATTTACTGAATTCTGCAGAACCCCACAAAGCAGAGCTGCAGGTTGAACCTCTGCCCTGCACCAGCACCAACTGGAACCAGCTCCAGAAGAAGGAGCAGAACACTGAAAAGGAAAGACAATAATTTTATTATGCCGACTATCATTGGATTCCAAATTACAGAAGAAAGTGGAACATTGTTACAGTAAAAGGTTTATCTCTAGATCAATGCTTCTCAACTTGGCAACATTAACATGAGTGGACTTCAAGAAGGTTGGGGAATTCTGGGAGTTGAAGTCCACTCATCTTACATTTGCCAAGGTTGAGACACACTGATGTAGAAAATTGGATCCCCAATATAAACAGGACAATTACCTGTTAATTGGATGGGCTATATGTTGATTGGCTTGTCACTTCCTAAAAAGCCCCATCTTTTCCAGAAGTTGGCCATGCAGAGTGGTAAAAAGTGGATTCCCAATTAAGCAATTAACTTCAAAGAGATTACAACAGATACTTTAACTGTTAGCTTATCATTGTGAGGTTTTTAGCTAATAGCACCGGAAAGAATATGTTACTAAGCCTTGCATCAATTCAGGCAAAGAGAGAGAAGAAAGTCTGCCTTGAGTTGACAACAAATGGAAAAAAAATGTTAGTGGGAGAATCTTTGCCTTGATTCACTCAAGGACAGAAAGATATCAGGGGAAAATTTTCCTTTGGAACCAGTTTTTTTAGTCTGGTTAGTCAAGGAATGAAGTGGGAAAAGAATGCTTTATAGAAATTTTTATTCTCCTTTACAACCAAAATCTCTAAATAATTTGTACTTGGATTAATATGTGGATCTGAACACCTTCATGGCTCAATAGGTGACTTTAAAAAAAGTTTTTATTGACAGTTTTCAGGTTGAACAACTACGAAAATCTTTCTTAAGAAAAAAAGGGACACAATAGTTCAGAATGCATAAGAATTTATGTGCATTTGAAAAGGGCAGAGAGAAGAGGACAACTCCTGAAAAGAAATATAGTTCGCCCTTACCGAAACCAAGAGAGATTAACCCTACTTGTTTGTAAGCACTGTCATGATTCAACTTATGCTGCCTGAGTCAGGCCACATAACAATTATGGGTGTGTGTATGTAGGATATTCCCATTATCTACAATTTTTCCATTATGGGAGAATCTCTTTTCTGTGCCCTTCGGGAGAAGCTCCTACCAGCCTCTGACATCTCCGATGGCGAAAAGGAGGGGAAACAGAAACCTAGGAGAGGGGGGTGTTATCTCACGACACTGCTTTACCCTGACCTCTAGGTCACTGTGAAATGTAGCATGTAAATATGACCCAAGAGAAATATTATTTTCAGAAGAAAGCAAGCACCACTTGGAATTTCCAAAGGGAAGACAAATGACCAGATATGAAAGCAGCTTTTAATTATGTTTTTCCAGCCAAAGCAGGTTTCCTTTTCTTGAAGTTTTCTTTCTTTTTCTAAAAACAGCTTGTTGAAAAAGATCCTAGCTTTCTTTTTATCGTGGATGGTGGGGGGGGGGAGAAAAAGTTAAAAGTGCAGTGCTACATTTTGAAACCACCTGTGAGCTCACAAAAAACCTTCAGACTTTAAAGAAACCCATACAGTGGTGCTTAACCAAAAGAGTCAGACAATTTCCTGAATCACCACAAGAATAATTTCCCTTCAATGTTGGGGAGATTACTCAACAGAATTGGCAGCTATGCAAATAACCTTCACAAAGTTTGATGATTTAAAAAAAAAAAGATTTCAAAGAGGGTGTTTGCTTTCAGGAGGAAAAAGTTCAATGTGACTCAAAAGCGTAAAATTGCAGGATGTTTTTTATTTATAAAGCTTACTTCTGTATCTAATGCTTGGACAAATTAAAGAATTTGGATCTATTACAACTTTGTGGTGGGGCAAGGATGGGTATATCTAAACATATTCAAAGCTGGAGGGTTGCAGAAATGGAGCATTTTGGTCAATCTCACTCTTTTACCATTACACATTTCATTTTCATTTATTTGGTAAATGCAAGTCTATGATTTAGGGACATTAATTCTTCCATTTAAAAGTTGAAAGCAGTTATCTACCCGCCTACTGAACTGAGTGCTTGTCTCGGTGTAATGTAAGCATTTTAAACTAAAATCTTGCAGTTTCCAGATGGAAGTTGGACTGTTTGATTCTGAACCCATAGCAATTTGTATGTCGTCTTCAAACCTCTACACAGAGCACATCACAGTAGTCCAATCTAAAAAAGATAAGACATTGGTAATTGTTCCTAGGTCCTCCTGCTCCAGGTAGGATTACAAACTGGCACACCAGCCAAAGCTGGTGAGGGCCACCTAGTCACAGCCCTTCTAGTAGTAGCCACGACCATAGAATGACCTAAGTCACAGACTTTTTCCTTTATGGGAAATCTTACCCATTCAGAATAAAAACTGGATCCAAACGAGAGCCAGAAAGTCTCTCCCCAAATAATACTTCCATCTTACAGTATTTTTCAGCTTTTTCTTTCTAATCCAGTACTTCTTAGCAACCAAGTCCCCTGTCAGGCCTTCCATAGTATCTGCAGCCCAACCCGGGTTGCTGTGTATAGCTGAGTATCATTAACTTGTTGAAAGCTAACCCAAACCAAGTCTCTTTGGGTTTTTTATATAGATATTAAAAATGCAGGAGTGGGAGAAACAAGCCATGTAGAGTGCCACAAAAATGTAAAGGACCACTTCTCCTCTATCTTTCAACTGGAACTAACCACTTAGGAAGAAATAGAATGATCCAAGCACAATGCCTCCAATTTCCAGCCCTTACAATAGTTCAGAAGGATCTCACAGATGATTCAAATGGTCCTGAACTTAGCTGAGAGATCTAACAGGATTAGGAAGGTCACGTTACCCTCATCTAGATTCTGAAGGAATTCAGACAATCCAATTCATCTAAAGCCCTCTGCAGCTGAAGTCCTATCATTTCTCAACCATCTTCCTTAAAAAAGGGAAGACTGGATACTGGACCATAGTACAGGTAATCCTCGACTTACAACAGTTCATATAGTGACTGTTCAAAGTTACAACGGCACTAAAAAAATGATTTATGACTGTTTTTCACACTTAAGACCATTGCAGCGTCACATGATCAAAATTCAGATGCTTGGCAAATGGTTCATATTTATGATGGTTGCAATGTCCTAGCTAGGGTCATGTGACCAGCTTTTGTGACCTTCTGACAAGCAAACTCAATGGGAAATCTATATTCCCTTAACAACCATGTTACTAACTTAATAAATGCAATGATTCACTTAACAACTTTGGCAAGAAAAGTTGTAAATGGGGCAAAACTCACTTAACAAATGTTTCACTTAGCAATGTAAATTTTGGGCTCAATTGTGGTTGTAACTTGAGGACTACCTGTATTCTAAACCGGCAGGATCCAAAGAGGCTTTCTTTAAGCGGGAATACAAAACTGGGTCTTTCAAGGAAACTGACGTCACTTCCTTTCCCAGTGAGGAACTGACAACCTCCCTCACCACCAGCTTCATACAGTTAGCCATCTGATTGGTTGTCGATCTACTCTACAAATGGTAGAACTCATCCTAGAGATTATTTGATTCACATCCTCAGAATCAACAAACCAAAAATAACCCCAGGTAATGTTGCAAGACATTTTTTTCCACTCATCTCCTCAGAACCTGCCCATGCAGAGAGTCCAGATTTAAACAATTTTGAGCGATTTTTATCAGCAAGATGTTGCACAAATATCTACCTACAGCAAACCAGACATTGAAATACATCCCAGACAGATCTCCAAGGTATAGCTGACTATTCATCTACAAGGCAGCGTCGTTGCCTTGTGTTGCTGTCTGCTGAAGGAATTCACAAAACCGTCCTCTTTAACTACTGTGACAGGTGGCTTTTCCCTCCCACACTGCTCGCCTGGAAAAATCTGCACAAAATATCAAAATCAAATAAAAAATGAAGGCGGAAAATAAAAACTTTCCTCCTGCCACAGTTTCACAACCCAGAGAACCAGAAACTTAATCCTATCAAGGCCCAGTTTTCAGGTTCACTCATTAAGTAGTTCTACAGCCAGCTGGTTTAGCTACTTGGGTGTTTTCAAGATGAGCAGCCCTTTTCTCTGCCCTTCTCATTTTCCATTGTGCAACCACTCAGCTATCCCACAATACATTTATTACAGACTATGCCTATTGAATTTGCCCCATAAGCTTATGATAATAATTGGATGGCACTTAAAGTTTCAGATCAAACTTAATAACCAGATAGTAACACGTCTATGAAGATTCTCAGTCATCCAGGTCATGGTTGTCCCAAAAGTGCTTTTTCAGGAGGCAACTGGAGTTTCTTGTTTTTCTTTGAAGATGTTTCACTTCTCATCCAAGAAGCTTCTTCAGCTCTGACTAGATGGTGGGGAATGAAAGGATTTATACTCCTTGCAGACAACTGGTCATTTGCATTATTTTAGAGAGTCTCTAGTAGCACTCACCAAATGAAACCCACCATTAAATCAGAAAGTGGAGAGGGGACTTTAAACTATATAGTGCAAATGTTTATGTTATGATTTGTTATTTTTGAATAATAAATATCATTGCAGGCAGCCCATGGACTATGTTTGATATGCCTGATGTAATGAAATATTCACAAACAGTCTATTTTCTACAGAATGATTATTATAAGAAAATGATATAGCTTACAATCTGAAATATGCTGATTTACCAGAGCTAAGGTTTAAAAAGAATCTAGCCTATAGCATCCTTTTAAATAAAATTGATTTTAAATTGCGGCACTTCTTTGTACTTTGCACATACGATAGTTTCTTCCATCACATTTCTTAATATATCAGGAAGCAGAAGGACTTTCTCTGGAAAAATGATGAAAATCACAGAATGCCTTGGGAACCACATAAACTTTAAAGTCTGCACATAATGAGTCTTTAAAATAAAATCCCAGTGTTTAAAACAGAAGCTGCATGGCAATATGTGTTAAAAATCTAAAATTCTAATATATAATTTCAGTTTACATAATGCTTGTTCATGTATCACTTATTTCTTCTGGATATCAGCAAACTACAGTTTGTCTTGTACAGCATTACTCATTCTTGCATAGCTTGGTAATAGATCCTGACAGTCAATATGGACAGACATTTCTAGGATTTGATGTAATATAGCATGTGGTAAGATTTAAAATATCAAAATGTCTAGTACCAATTTCTTTTCTTCTACATCAATATTCCCCAATCTTGGCAACTTTAAGACCCGTGAACTTCAACTCCCAGAGCATCTAAAGAAGGGGATGAAGATTCTGTCAGTCTTCCATATATATCTGGAAGATGCATTAATATGTATGCTGAATTTTTTAACTACTGCTGCTAAGAGGCATTCAAAAAGAGGAAGAAGAAGGCCACCACTATTCCTAAGAAATTAATGAATGGAGGAGGAATGTTTTGCAATGTCACTTCTAAGCCATCCCAGGAATCTCGCTTTGAAGTCTAAAACTAAATTAAAAGTGTCCTTATCTACATTTTTATCTACATACCTGCACATGTACACACATGGCAATATTATTCCACCACGTTAGTAAATAAAGAAGAAATTAGATTCATTCGCACGTTCATGTAGTCCTATCTAATTCAAAGATTTCGTACTCTTACACAAAATAAAATGCTGCTACTTTTTGTTACATGCATTATTTTTTGTATTAGAAATGTACATAAAATGTGCAAAGATGTGAAACATAATGCATTCATTTGGTATTCATTAAAATAGTATAAAAATGCACTATGTACACAGGGAAAGAGTTTGAAAAGATATGGACGTTAGGCAAAACTCCAAACAAAATGCAGACATGATGAAATGTGCATGAAAATTCATTTAAATTTTAGCACCAACTTTACAAAAAATACAACAGATACTTCCCTAACAAATCAGTACATTTGTTAGGAAGAACACAAGAAATGAAGGACACAGAAAGGACTTTCCAGATCTTGATCATGCCTACATTAGCTCCAGATCATTTCTATTTCCAATTCAAGGGGGTGATTTTCACCCAATGAACCCTTGACATGAGGAGCAAAAGCTTAAAAAAACAATACATAGACATAAAGCTTTAGGCTGATAGACTAGATTTATGTTTTGTACTTCTTTTGTACTATTTTTGTGTCATTTTTGTACTTTTCTGCCTCTCTTCTGATGCTTTATGTTCTGTTTCGTTCGCAAAGGCATTGAGACGAGGCAAAGAAGTAAAACAGTCTTCTCTTTATTTTCTCCAACAGAACCAAAACAAAATGGCGTGGATTGTTCTTATACCCCCTTGCAGGGACAGTCACAGCCAATCAATGCAAGGCATTTCTCCCGCCTTGCGTACGCGCACAAGGCAGGAGACAGCCTGTCTGGTCCCGGGCATTCACGTGTCTGTCCGGGCCTTTCTGCAGCCTCCTGCACCTGCTGAATGACTCAGCAGGTCCAGGACATGACACTTTAGGTTAGTGTTTTTTCCAGACTTGGTAATTTTAATATGTGTGGACTTCAACTCTCAGAATTCCCTAGCCAGCATGCATCTTGAAGTTGCCAAGTTTAAAAACACTGTTTTAGGTTTAATTCATGCTTCTGAATCCTTTAGTGAATTTCTATCATTCTTACCGTTACCTTCCTGTACTCTATAATTTAAATTTTAAAGCTCTGTATGGTTTAATTCTCCAGCAGTTATCTCTCAGATAGCTTTGAATGCTTTTGTTTTGTCTTACTTTTAACAGACAATAGACTTCAAAACTGATAGGAATAAATGTATGTCTCTTTATCCCTTTCTTGTTCAACTAATTTATATCGAAACAGAAGGTGAAATGGAGCAACTGCTAAAAATAAAATCATAAAAGACTCGATATTAACCAATCGTAAGGTCATCAGGAAATGCTTCCTCTTAATTAAGAAATGGCCAATTGCCATGCTGAATCTTGGAAAAAGCCACAGGAACCACATGGCTACTTAAAAGAAGAGAAGCTGCTGAAGAGAAAAAAGGAGAGAGGATGTGGTTTGTACTTTTGGTGGGGGGTGTGGAGACAAGAAAGCAGGCAGCTTATTTGTGGGGAGGGGGCAAGGAATCTTCTTCAAAGACTTTGGCTTCTATACTATATATTTTAAGTGGGTTGCACGCACAGCAGTTTGTTATTACTGGAAGTTACTGCTTATCCTGAAGTTACTTTTGAAATGTTTTATTTTCTCCCCCCCCCCTTTTTTTTTTTTGCAACCCACTTAAACAACCTCCTTTCATCTCCTTTGCCTGCCTTCCAAAATTCTGTTCCTTAAAGGAAATTTTCTGTCTCTCTTTTTGCTGTTGTTCGTTTCAGGTACTTCACTTGAAAAGCACATTCTGCATGGAAAGTAGCACGAAGGCTGGATATCGGAAGCGCACCTGGAAATGTAGGTCACACGGTGGGAAAAAACAAGTTGCACTCCACTTTCATTGTCAAGAATTTTATCAGTTGCTCCTCTCCCTGGATTCTCGGTGACAGATGCAGTTTTAAGTCTGGATATGGGGCCGCATGTTAAAAATAACATATTGAAATACGACGGCAGTACGCAGCTGCTTAAATATTTAGCTAGTGGGAGATAGCGGGAGCATTTTCCAAATGTTTGGAAGTCTTCAGAAAGATGGTGGCATTTTTCAGCAGCAGCAGGGCTGGATATCTTCAGTGCTTTATTTGAGAGCATTGGTGTTCTCTGATTAAGAAGAAAACCACCAGACCTTTTTTTTTCAAAGCCCACAGTTGCTCTTGAATCAGCTGCATTGCAAGCAGTGTCATCATAGCTGCATTCCAGGAAAGCTGAGGTTTTTACTGAAACCAGATTGACAAGACCTTGGAAGCCTGTAATTATGCTGCAATCCTGTGTTAAGAAGCAAACAGAGCATAGCTGCAGGTTTCTAGGAAGGGTTAGAGTTTTCTGGTGACTTATGACAAAATGAGTTCCATCAGGTTGGAGGTTCCCCACTTTGCCTTCAATGACCATGCATTACACTAGTCAAAAGTAAAAGGGTAGCTGTGTGAAAGAAAGGTGTCCTGGAGGTAACAACTGATGAATAAACAGAAGTGGCTCCTTCTTGCTGTCTGCCGAAATTCAGACACCCAGAATGCACTTCACAATCCAGGCATGGCTTTATAGAAGAGGTAACTGCGACTCTTCAGCAATTTCAATACACATGAACTGGAAAGGGCTAAATGGAAAAGCTGTAAACAAGTTTTCCTGTTTTTACATTAACAAAAAACTTATCCACGTTTCTTTTGAGGCAGACTTTACAATGTCATTACTGTTCCTTCACAAGGCAGAAGGTACAATTCAAACAAGAATTTCTTCCCTCATTTTTCACCCTAGCAAGGTATCCACTAGTATAGAAAGCTAGACCCCATTCTGATGTCTTCTTGTATTTCAACCAACACAGTATCATTTAGGCTTAAGATAGGAGTGTCCAGACTTGGTAACTTAAAGACCTGTGGACTTCAAATCCCAGAATCCCCATTCAAATTCAAATCCCTTCTGAGAGTTGAAGTCCACAAGTTTTAAATTTGAAATCCACAAGTCTTTAAAATTGCCACGGTTGGACACCACTGAGTGGAATCTTCTTTATGGTAGTTTCCTAGGCAGAAATCCCCATAAAACACTAGAAACCTGGGAATATGCTGACAGCAAGTCAAAATGCCTGCTGTAAGAGGGAGGACTTGTTCATAAAGCCATGGGAGATCTAAGTACAAAATATTGATTTACCAGAAAGCTATACAGATGCTTCCTATTACCATCATTTATCTTTCTTCTTGGCAGGTGAGCATATTCCCAAACGAGGCACTAGTCAATAGCCACTCATCATCTTTATTTTTGAGAAAGCTTTTGGCATCCAGGGGCAATCTTGAAAATGTAGGAGATGCCAAAGGCTGGAAATTAGTTCTATCCTTTTTAAAAGAAATTGTTTGTTATTGTAAAAAAAGTCATAATGAACAGCTTGATGAGAAGATTCCAGGAACACAGTAGTATTCCCAGGCAGACCCTTTGGAGATCTTAACTCTAGCCTTTGAAATGGTTTGTTTTCTATGTAAGATATTCTGTTATGTTCACTTTCTGCAAAGCTTCTTAAGTTCCCTTGACCTGATGTTGCATAATATGCTACGTTCATGACATTGGCCACATTCTCAAAATGAACTGAGCTTTTGAGAGGAAAACATTTCTGTATTTTTAAGGGAATAAAACAGATGCCTGATACTCATTGAAGATTTAAAGTACCCATCTTGTTCCTTAACCACCATCCCAAAATGCAAAAAGAAAAAGAAAAAAGGCTCAAGTATATGACCTCATCCACTGTAGACAACCTCTAGAGGTCACAGAAATGATAATAACAGGATGCTATTCTTGCACTCATAAGTCTACAGGATACAAAGAACATGTGTATGGGAAATGGGTGATTGTCCCAATTCACAGCTGAAACTTCTTGATGAATCTGGTATCTAGTTGAGCTTTTATGGTGATAGGATTGTACTTTTGCTTTAAGAGTGAACTGATTCAGCATCAGCTGAACATTTGGGGAAGAGGAATGGCCCAGAAATGTTTTCAGGACATACCAAAGTAGAAAATATTGTCCTTCTTTTCAGTACTGAAGAAATCCTTCTGGAAAAAGGCCTTGGCTGGAACATTCCATTCTTGAAAACTGTACCATGTAGGGACTGCATGCCTGGGTAGCCGGTCAGCAAAACATCTCCTCCCTGTATCTAAGAGCTTCCTGTGCAACGTCATATGCCTTCTGTCACATAGCAGGTTACCGTGACAATGTGTGAATATGAAATAGGTACTGACAGGGCAAGAAAACTCAAGAGTTGCTAATCGCTCCTGCACATGATAGGTTTCCAAATTTGCTGAGAAATTTAATTTCCCTAATTACTAGTTAATGAGAAGGAGAGAGATCACACACAGGAGGTGCACACACAGACACACATAAGAAAAACACATTTAAGATGAGAACTGGATAAAATCTGTACATCTCTTTTTCCTAAATGTTGTAATTCTGCATTTCCTGTTTTGTTTTTTTTCTGGAACCTTTATAAAACTTCTCTTTCGTGATCTTGGCTCTGGGATTGCCATTGCTCCCAAGAGAAATGACATCATCCAGGTTACAAATATATTAAAATTCAGCAAAAGCATTAATTGATTGTGCTTTAACTCCTATAAGTAGGAATTAAATCTCCTGCTCCAAGCTGGAATCCTCCCAACCAAAAGAAGCCAGCCGTGGGGCATTCTTTGCCCCCACCTATGACAGATCTGATGTGTTGGGCTGGAAGCAAATTTCCCCTGCCTTTGGGACACATTACCCTTGAAAGCAAGAATGGCCTGTCCCTACCCTACTTCTAGAAAATGGTTAAAAATTGCATCTTCTGCAGGGGCTAAACAGTAACAGAGAGTGCTGGCTGATGAAGGTTGACCCCAGGTATGGAATGCAGAGCACCAGTTGAGTATTATTATAATTGGAGTTTTGTTTGTGGTGTTTTTCATTTAATTACAGTATGGCAAATCTTGGGAACTGCTTAGAGCTGGAAAGCTGAAGTAGTATGTAAGACCAGACAATAAACCAAGCAACAAGGGACATGAAAGGAAATCTGATAATGACTCACAATTTATGAAAACAGGGACTGTTGGGTGTGATGATAATCCAAAGCCCCATCCAGGTGAACTCTTATTTCCAGTAGCAATGAATCATTGTTCCACTTCTCCTGGAATGTTTGGAAGTTAGACAACACCCTAAACCTCGGTCATGTCCTCAGCTTCACATAATGAACTACCTGAAGTTGTTAATTTATGGTTATTTTTTCCCGTCAAAATCCATTACATACAGTATATAGACATGCCAATCTATTAGAAGAAACTGGACAGCCATTTGTCCGAAATGGTATAGGGTTTTCTGCCTGAGAAGGGGGTTGGACTAGATGACCTCCAAGGTCCCTTCCAACTTTATCATCATCATCATCATCATCATTATTATTATTATTATTATTATTATTATTATTATTATTATTATTATTATTATCCACTATCTGATATAATTCACAGTTCTCACATGCTGTAATTGATAAATACCCAGGCTAAATTATCCATGCTTACATCTCCATAGATTTAAGATTTTAAGAAAACTACCTCCCACTGTGGTGGGCATGGAGTCATGGTGGCACTCTGGTTAGAATACAGTATTGCGGGCTAACTCACTGGTCGCTGCCAGTTCGATCCTGACCAGCTCAAGGTTGATTCATCCTTCCATTCTTCCAAGGTTGGTAAAATGAGGACCCAGATTGTTGGGGGCAATAGGCTGTCTCTATAAACCGCTTAGAGAATGCTACAAACCACTATGAAATGGTATATGCATCTAAGTGCTATTGCTATTGTTAGTGCTGTATCTAACAGCACTAGCTGATCAGTAGGGCGACTCTTTCTGTATGAACTGACTCTCCAGTTTTTGATAGTGACATCATTAAAATATGGAGGTGAGATGAGAGGACAGGAAATAAACATAGATTTGGACATCAAAACTCACCAAGGAATACAGAGTTTAAATTGAAACACAGATGGGGTTTTTAGTAAGAATTGGCTGAAGTGAAGCACTTACAACATTAAATATGCTTTGGGGGAAAGCATATTCAGGATCCTGCTTTAGGATTCTGCTTCCAAAATATTTAATTGGTGGATAGGTAATAGATGTAACAAAGAAACAATACATTATCTCCCAAGAAACTGAATAGCATCAAGGTAAAGTTGCTTCTAGATTCCTCAGTTCTCATAAAAGTGGCAAAAAGATATTATAAATATAATCTGATCTCATCTAATAGTTCTTGGAAATATTCTACCTTCGGGCCACTGAAGAGAGACACATGAGAATAGGCTGGAGGGCAAATACCTTCTTTTACTTAACACAGACCAAGGAGAATATTAAGTTGTTGATTGCTCCATGTGGAAACTCCACCCTGGAGTTACTGTTGCCGTGTTTTTCCCTGCAAAGGACTTCCTGTAGCTTATTGTGTATGAATTCCAAACCACCTGCTGAAGAAGTGGGGCCAATGCTGGAATAAAAAGTGAGCAACACTCTGCAGTTTTCAAAGTCATATGGCATTATATTTGAAGACTCTTTAAAATGTTCCTCAATGAAAGGACTATTTTTGATTAATTGATGAATTTATTGATTTTGTGCCAACTACTCTGTTTCAACGCTTGACATGATACCTTCTTTTCACCTGAAGATTATTTGGTTTTCTTTGAATCAACATTCTTTCTGAGGTTGGTCTAGTATTATTTTGAATACATCAGGTTTTAGATAATGATTATTTGAGGAATAACAGAATAACAGAGTTAGAAGGGACCTTGGAGGTCTTCTAGTCCAATCCCTTGTTCAGGCAGGAAACCCTATACCATTTCAAACAAATGATTCTTTAAAAAATCCAGTGTTGGAGCATCCACAACTTCTGAAAGCAAGTCATTCCACTTCTTAATTCTTCTGTCAGGAAATTTCTCCTTAGTTCTAGTTTGCTTCTCTCCTTGATTAGTTTCCATCCAGAGGTCAATGCCACTTTAAGATTGAGAAACTGAAATATTATTATAGTTATTATCACTATTATGTACAATCCAGACATGGGTAAAATCAATAGGGATCCTTTGCAAGGAAAAGAAAGCTAAATTCTTTTCTTTTGCAATATGTTCACCGTAGCATGGCTTTAAAAGAATAGAGAGAAAATCTATAACTGACCAGGAAGCGACAAAAAGATATGCAAATTTTGCTCATCTGTAAGACTGGTTTTTTTTCTGGCTCGTTCACTAAACCATGTTGCTCAATCCATGATTTGGTGAAAAGCATGGCTGCAGCTGCCACACAAATGTTTTCGATAGCAAGCTATTTTAAAAACTATCATTGAATTGATTTTCCGTGATTCTCTCAAAATGTAAACTTCCTTTAAAACTTAATTGCTTTTTTTCCCCACAAAGTCTTTTTTGCTGCATGAATCTGTATGTCAGAACTTATTTCTCTAATTAAAAAGTCAGAGCTTCAACTAATCTAATCTTGGCTTGGTTTTTAAATGCAAGCTTCCTAAATGCATCAGCACAATTTCTAGTATTTACACTTGCTCAGCTTTAATTTGTCCTGTACTCTTTTTCACCTTGTTACTTAAATAAACGCCAAGAAATTGAAGGAAGTTCAAACTACAGTTGTTGGACTTTAAGACCAAGAAATATAGTATATGCACATTCCAGTCACTGGCATTGCTATAATTAGATGACATGACAGAAACCTCGTACAGAGTTGAATAAAAAAAAATTGAATAAGGCAGTTTCATATTTAAATGTAAGACAGTATTTGTAGCTCTGAATTGAACTTGGGGTCCTTACTGCTCTCTGAACTTGGTGGTTTTCTTGCAGACATTTCTTTACCAAACTAGGTAACATCATCAGTGCTAGAAGGTTTGCTGATTTTTATATACTAATGGCTTGCCCTGTCAATGTTGGAGGGACTGTTCTTGGTGGTTCACTTGGGGAGCCACCAAAAACATTCCCACTAACATTGACAGGGTAAGTTATAAGAGGAAACCCCACTCCCTTCTATTTCTGAGGCCCACACTCAAGCTTTTCAGGGACCACATACTTCAACACTTGGTATACAATAAGAGAAGGGTAATCTGTGATTTATCCTTTCTGTTATTCATGGGAAATAGTTTGGCTTCCACCCTGAGTCTATGTGCTTTCTTTAGACAAAGCATCCTAAGAGCAACAAATTTAGCCCTAGAACATGTTTTCATCATCATAAATTTATGATAAGATTAAATTATGTGCCCAACTATTCATTTGAACCTCTGTCTATTTGCGCCACATTGACTGAAATAATAATTTTGTAAAGAAAAAGCTCTGACTAACAGATTTGTCTCTTGTGTTTGAATCCAGAATGGCAAATGTGGGGCTGTTTGTTTTTCCTCAGACACATAGGAAGCATTTGCTATAAATCCCAAGATTTATCAGTCCTATGCCAAAGCTTTATTTAGTTCAGAATGCTTCAATAAGTTGTGGTGATGTACTATTTGTGGAAAATGTGATGAAGCCTTTGGCATTAATTTGCTCAGCCCTATGTTTGTTAGAGTGTCTGGCCAGTCACTGGAGTCTTTAAATGCAATTAGCCGAGGTGCCAGTCCTAAGGAAATCATTGGCTAAAGAGAAGTTTATAACCCATGGACTCCAGACTGTGTGTCCCTGCCCCTCCCCAACCTTGGATGCAACCCCCAGAAGGCCCTCAAACATTGCTACTGAATATGAAAGTTGCAGTTATGTGCAGCAGTGACAATAAATAACAGTTTCTTTTTGGTGGCTGTCTGACTGAGGTTTTTTCTTGGTGGCTGTCTGAATTTTTTCCTTCTGTTCTGGCTAGATCACTTCATTCTTCCATTTGTGCAGTGGCAACATTGAAATTGCCACATTCCAAGTAGTAGCTGGCTTGGGAAGCAGAGAGAAGTGGAGCAGTTATGTTGCCTCCTTGCCCCACCTCCCCCATGTAGCGAGTAGGGTTGGGTAGATAGTCCAATGCAACAGCCAGGAGACGCTTGCCAGGAGACTGTACCAATGCAGCATTTTGTTTTCAAACTGAAAAAAGTAAATATCTAGTTACTATAGAAACCAAATATATAGAGATATACAACAGTTAATGTAGACAAACTATTTTGCCCTATCTGTTTTCTAAGTAATTCTTTTTACCTCCCTCCCTCTCTCACTCTCATACTAGGCCATAGTGTTTTAATTCTGGTTTATTGTACAAGCCAACATCAAACTGAACCTTTTTTAAAGAAGAGCAAAGTAACCACAGGAATCTGGGAGAAGAAGACACACTGGGAGAGGCCTGGATTGGAGTGGAGAGATGGAGATTAATTTGAGTTGCAAAGCTGAAATGAATGCTTAAATTCAGTTGGAATAATTGTTCATACCTTAGACTGTTGGCTTTTGATCATCATGGATCATATTTTAATAGTCGGTTGATCATGATATTACTGCTATGATTTTATTTAATAAAATCTTAGCCTCCTAATTTTAGACTAGCTGAGTTGAAATCATAGTGTGATATTCGTTTCATTCAGCAAATATATAGTCTTTTAAGAGTTTGACAGCCAGTTTTTCTAGTACTCAAATTCTGCATGTTGATGGGATGTTGCGTAACAGTTTCTGCTTCTTTCTTTGCTATTTGGAAAGCTAGTGCTATTCTTTGTACGTTTGTTTCCCTTTTTACATATTGATTTTGTTAGACTGTGGCAGCTAAAGAACGTTATGACTTTTATAACTCTGAGTTCTCTTGTATGTACAGAAAGTTCTTGGATCAATTGATTAGCCCAATGACATATCTTTTTCAACCTTATTTTTTTAAGCTTTCCAAAACCAACATAAAAGTGGATCATAACTTTGCATTTCACTCTGTCAGTATATACAGTATTGCTAGCCTGTTAACATTTTAATTAGATATTTGTGAATTGATATTATCTTTTCTAAAAAATATTTGCTGGTTTGGGGCCACATAAATCACCTGCTAATCTAGCAGAACTGTTATTTAGTAAGAATATTTTTGATTCCAAAAAATGCCATGAGGGATCATGCACAATAATAAAACTGTTAATGTCCTGGTAGGATGGTCTTGTTGTTTAGAATTCCAAACAATGAAGCTGTTTCCTTTGACTTTGCAACGGCCATGACCTGGAAGATGAGAACTAAGGAACTATGAGCCAGAACTAGAAAAAAAAATAGTCAGCAACTAACCAGGACTGGAAAACAAACTTGGATTCAGGATCAAACACACTGTTTCAACACACTGTTTCAACACACTGATCCGAGATACAATTCAATAAGACTTATTGGGGGGGGGGGTGGAATCCAACGTGGCTCAGCAAAGTGAAACAGATTTATAAAGCTGGACCACCACACTGGTCAATAGTAATCAATGAGTGTGTATGGAAGGCCTTAGGCAAAATGACTGTTTATGCATGTGTGTGTGTTATTAATATCTATTGGATCATGTCATTTGAAAGAACTATAGAGCTGCTTGGAGCTTCATTAGCAGTCTTTTCTAGCTAATTCATAGAAGTTAATTGTGTTTGGCCCGTTATTAAGTTCTGTCTGCCACACTTGGAATACTGCATCCAGTTTTGGTCACCACGGTGTAAAAAAGATGCTGGGACTCTAGAAAGAGTACAGAGAAGAGCAACAAAGATGATTAGGGGACTGGAGGCTAAAACATATAAGGAATGGTTGCTGGAATTGGGTATGTCTAGTTTAATGAAGAGAAGGATGAGGGGGGACATGATAGCAGTGTTCAAATATCTCAGGGTCTGCCACAAAGAAGAGGGAGTCAAGCTATTCTCCAAGGTGCCTGAAGGCAGGACGAGAAGCAACGGGTGGAAACTGATCAAGGAGAGAAGCAACTAAGGAGAAACTTCCTGACAGTTAGAACAATTAACCAATGGAACAACCTGCCTCCAGAAGCGGTGAATGCTCCAACACTGGAAGTTTTTAAGAAGAGACTGGACAGCCATTTGTCTGAAATGGTGTAGGGTTCCTGCCTAAGCAGGGGGTTGGACTCGATGACCTCCAAGGTCCCTTCCAACTTTATTATTATTATTATTATTATTATAAAACAACAGTAGCATGTCCAGCTACTTATTTAACACTGATATGTTAAAGCAAGAAGAGTGTCTGTGTGTGATTGTGCACAAAGGACACCGTGCTTGTGCAAGACAGGATCTAGTTTAACCTTCAGATGTACAGGTATAAAACAAAAAGAAATTGTAATTATATAAGCAGGAACAGTACAATACCGCACGTTTCTTACTACCTCATTCCTCTAAAATAGCCTTCGCCAACTTTTCAGATGTGTTGGGACTCTGAAAGTTTTTGTCTCTTCAATCCACCCCATTTAATGAAGACATCTAACCTTCCCTTAAAAAATATCTGTTATAAACGTGGACTTTTCCTCCAAACTGCTCCTAGATAAAGAACAGTTGCAGCAAGGGGTTGGAGACTTTTATTACTGAGGACAAGAGGTCGTTTCCATTTAACAAGCTCAGATCATTGCCAATAATGTGGCTAAGAGGGCAGGCTTACTTTCACATTCCTCACTTTAATAAAATTGCTGAAAGCGTGAAATCAGCATGTTTAAGCTGGCATGGTGAGTGCATGATGGCTTTGCTTTTCTGTAGCTGTGGCTGAAGAACCTCATAAATTCAGCGTGAAAGTTCTAAAAGGATGCGAAAGTGATGTTATGCCTAATGCAGGTAGTCCTTGACTTACGACCACAACTGAGCGCAAAACGTCTATTGCTTAGTGAGACAGTTGTTAAGTGAATTTTGCCCCATTTTACGACCTTTCTTGCCACCGTTGTTAAGTGAATCACTGCAGTGATTAAGTTAGTAACACTGTTGCTAAGTGAATTTGGCTTCCCCATTGACTTTGCTTGTCAGAAGGTCGCAAAAGGAGATCACCTGACCCCGGGGATATTGCAACCGTCATAAATATGAGACAGTTGCCAACCGTCTGAATTTTGATCACCTAATGATGGGGAATGCTATCAGAGTTGTAAGTGTGGGAAAGGGTCATAAGTCACTTTTTTTCAGTGTTGTAACTTTGAAAGGTCACTAAACAAACTTTTGTTAAGTCAAGGACTACCTGTACTAGCATTATTATGCAATAGGAAAACCATTATCGTTATGTATCTGTTTTAAAAAGGTGAGAGAGATAAGAAAATCATAGGGAGCTTTTTGGCTGAGGTTTTGTTTTGTTTTTTAGAAAAAAAAATTGCTGCTGTGCAAATTAGCAACACAGCTCATCTGAAAAACCAGTAGATCTTGTTTAGACTTGATGTTGAAAGCATTCTTCATTACAGTATATCCCCTTGCTATAACAAGTATAATGCCAGTATTACTATTTTGAGCAGACTTTCCCAAGATATGTTTTAGTACTATGGTTCCCAAAAGTCCACTTAGTCAGTATGGGCTTTAGTTAGACCCTAGTCTGAAAGCTTGTTTTTAAATTTCACCTTTGAAGCCTTACTCTTTGGTCCACCAGTAAGAATGGTGGTTAGGGTTGCCAGGTGTCCACTATTTGAGTGGGCAGCCCACTTTTTTCACATTATGTTCACTATTTTTTTTCACAAAATAGTGGACATTTTTTTTATTCAAAAGCTTTATGATGAAATGGTACGTAATCTAAAGCTGTACAGTCTCCTTTTTTTACTACTTAACCCCCCCTCCCCCCGCTTGTCCGCTATTTTTTGGAAGCAGACCTGGCAACCCTAATGGTGGTATGGATAAGTACAAAGCAGACCCAGGGCCTTTTCAGCTGTTGATTACTGTTTGAACCTAGAACTAAGAAGAAATTTTCTGACAGTTAGAACAATTAACCAGTGGAACAACCTGCCTCCAGAAGTTGTGAATGCTCTAACACTGGGAGTTTTTAAGAAGAGACTGGGCAGCCATTTGTCTGAAATGGTATAGGGTTTCCTGCCTGAGCAGGGGGTTGGACTAGAAGACCTCCAAGGTCCCTTCCAACTCTTCTCTTCTCTTCTCTTCTATTCTCTTCTATTCTATTCTATTCTATTCTATTCTATAAGCAAATACATCTCTTTGCCTGTGTGACCCAGTGATGGGAGCTGACTAAAAAAATTATTAACACAGAAAGCTATATTTGATTTGCAGCAATCAATTTGTTACACATGTTGTTAGTCAACTAATTTGTGGTTATTGTTGTTTTCCTAGTGACAAAAGTGCAAGGGAAGCAGTGCATGACAACTTAGGACTATTTATGACATAATTTTTCAAGCCCATTTTCTTTGTTATTATTAGTTTTGAGTTCTGTTATTTCATTAATAATGTTTTGTGTATTGTATTTTCTTTGGTTAATTAGTTTAGCACAATAATATTAGATTTAGAAAGAAGCCATTTCAAAAGGAAATTCCAATTTGCACTTTGTTAATTTTAGAACATGGTTAAATACATTCTGCAGCTAACATTATTTCAGCCAAGGATGCATTGAATTTTAAGGACTATTTTTATGGTTTTGTTGTACAGTTGCTTTTAAAAAGATATTGGAGCCTGGTTTGTACTTACCCATACCACCACTGAAATATATTTAAGGGTTCACAATATATATATTTAACATTTATTCAGCAACTAAGCATGGCATAGAAGTTATACATAGCATTATAAATCTAATGTGGAACTTCAAAGAATCAATGTTAATTTCTTAAGAAATTACTTGAGGTACTAATGTAATCAGACTGCTCATTTGATAGAATATTCTATCGTACTTGAAGAGCTAAGCAGAGACTGCAGGTTTTCTCATGCCTTTTGTAAGCAGGATTTGAGTTTTGAGCATAACAGGTTGTGAAGAGCTGCAGGAAGAAGAGAAAAGCTGAAGCTGCATTGTTTTCTGCAGCCTTTGGAATATGTAGAGACATGTATATCTTGCATCTCCAGCTGGTATTCAGTGTGAGAACTAAACCCTTCTGCCTGTTGGACCAAGAAAAGTAATTCTTGGGTTGCTTCTGAGTAAATGTGACTTAGAAAAACAACCATATGTGCTATGCATTCAAAACACTGTACTCTCACAGAATGGTTTCTCTGTACATGATTTGATTATTCTCAGGCAGCAAATGTTATTCTACGTTCTTCCTGGATTTGAAGAGCATGTTAACTGTTGCCCCATGCACAACCAGAGATAACAGGCTGCTGGCCGGTTCTTCATGGAAGTTCAAGTTGCATGGATAGATGAACCCTCCATTGTAAGGACCACAACAACAAATTGTAAGGAAGTGGGGAAAAGTACTCATGTCCTGTTGTCTGCACCAATGCTCCATGGTAGGTTTGCCACCAGCTGTCTTTTTTGCACCACTGGTGTCACAGAAGCATTTTCCATCCAAAGAATCCACCCTATCCACCAACGATCCACCCTATCACCACTCCTGTTCATCCAGGGCATGGAAACAGTGACTACAGACCTGCAAATACTGCACCCATGAACCTTGTCCTATGCCAACAATGTTACACTGGCTTGCAAGAGCCAGGATGGAATTGACCGACTGATCAACCAATGGAAGATACACCTCAACGAATTTGGACTGCGACTTAATTTGACGAAAACTAAATACCTGGAATGTGGCATCAAGACAGATGGTATCATCAAAATCGATGGCACCTCACTTGTAAAGGCCTCTGATTTTCATTACTTTGGATCCTGCATAACAACTGATGATGACATGATTCTAGATGTCCGGGCACAAGTCCATGCTGCCTAGTTGAAATGGTGCCAAGTCACTGGCATCCTCTGCAACCAAAAAAACACAATGCCCCTTAAATCAAAGATCTACCACATGGTTGTCCACCCAGTGTCTATGGGTTGGGATGCTGGCCAATGATGAAGAGACACAGACACTGCTTACAGTAAAAATGTGAATGATCCAATGGTCACTGAAGGCCACACAGTTGGATCATACTACGAACAAAAACATCCAGAAGTCTTTCCAAGTCACCCCAATTCCAGACAAAATGAAGCAAGGCTGCTATGGTACGGACATGTGGTCAGAGCTGATGTGGAAACAATTGTGAGGTGGGCACTTGCACTCAGCCCTGACAGCTGGTGCCCCCAAAGATGACTGAAAAAGCAATGGATGGACTGCCTACATGAAGACATGAGAACCACAGGTGTATGCAGACCAGATGAAGCAGAGAGTGAAATGAAAACCCACAATATGACAGGAATAACACAAAGAATAATACAAAGTTTTTCCTGGCTTCACTTGTACTCTGTAGAGCCATGCTGTCAGACTCTCTTCCAGAATTGGTCTCCTTTTCTTATAATAAGATTCAAGCAACTATGATTTCCTGAACTTAGTGTTACTGTATGTGTCCTGTCACTAATTGGTAGTGCTTACAATCCATTGCTGTGCCATTCTTTTTAAAGATTGATATTGCCTGTAAGAACAGCCACTCTATTACAACAGGGAAATCTGCATAACCAGACAAGCTTCTAATTGACATAGATTCATTTCAGAATAAACACATTGATTACCAAAACTGAACCTTTAGGGTCAACCTGGTGTGAGTCAACAAAAGTTTGTGTTCGTGCAATTGCTTGTCATACTAAAGATGATAGAGGATACATTTATTATACAATTTCCTGTCCATGAATTTAGCATTTTATTGGGGGGGGGAGTTCCAGACAATGATGAAATCTATTTGTAACTCTCCTTCCTTTTATTTCTGTATGCTTTTTTCAGTTCAGGAGAGGATGACAGATAACCTGCCTAATATCTTCTAATTAGAAGCTCTAAGAGCCATCTGTCTGGAAGAAAGCACGCTACAAAGAAATGAATCAAAATAATGTTGTGGATTACAGCCACTGGAGGGAGGGAATTACAATTCAGCAAGTCCTATTTCCAAATACAGAAGAACTGAGGGTCCTTATAGACTAATTTGTGAAGGCACTTTGCATGTGGTCAGAGGGATTTACTTTTTCAATATTATATCCTCCGAGATGAACATCAGGAAGACGATTCTGGATTTAAATAGAGCAAGTCTAGTGAACCTCTTTGTGCTGCAGCATGGAATCCAAGTCCATGGGAGACGCCTTCTGTGGCCCAGCAAGGAAGGATTTGTGTAGCTTTTGTAACAGCTGCAGTTCTTTAGGAAGCACCTGCTGAATCCCTCTCTGAAAACACAGAGGCATCCCATGGAACCCCAAAGCCCCATTAAAGTTTTTGGTTTCTGGGCTGGACTGTCTTTGGGTGGCACGGCCTGCATTGTATGATTCTCTGAGTTGTGCCTCTCAAGGGACCAGGCACAGAGGGTCAAGTGGATTCAGACAGCTGGCAGTCACCTGCTCCCCAACAAGGAAGGTGGCGAGAGCAGGGATTCCCCCCTCTCTGATGTTAGCATCAGGCAGCTGTGACTTTTGTGCATGACTAAGATAACATCACAGCCTTAACCAACTGTCAATCAGTTATGGTTGCACCCAGCCCTCACTAGACTTCTGTCAAAACTGCTCAGTCCCTTGACAGAGGATTGTTGGCAGGGTAAAGGTAAAGCTTCTTTAAGTCAAGTTTCATTTCTGCTAACTTCAAAGAAGTGTATGTTTAATTTTCTTGGCAGCAATATGGATGTGGTTAGCCATTGTCTTTGGGGATGTTCTTTCAACTTTCCAGTCTAAGATTCCCTCTCTACCCCCCTCTCCCTCCTTCTCCCCCTCCCTCCCCCAATTCCCAGCCAAGCAATAATCAGGCTGGTTAACTTCTGAGAGTTTCTTGCACAAATGCCCAGGTAGTCATTAAAACATGGGCTCTCACCTACTTTCCATAGTCTCTGATTTTCTTCCATGTTCACTTATAGAGATTTTTTTTCTGTGGGGGAGTGGGAACGACAGAAGATCTCCGCATAATGAAGTGGGAGAGGGGGGGGGAGCTGATTCAGTTCACTCCTCCAGATTTAAGGACACGAATCCGTTCTAGAACATGTGGGCGACTGAGAATTCCGTTTCTCAAATTGCACAGTTTATTATCCTTATTTGGCAATGAATGTTTTAGCTGAAAGATAAGCTATGACACAGCAAATTAGAATTACAAACAAGATGCATTTTCTTTCTTTGTTTGGTTTAGTATGATATGTAAAAGAGATTGACCAATATGGAGGAAAGCTCAAGATAAACTGCCTTTATGCAATGGCTTGTTCTGGAACCATAGATTATACAGACACACAGGCATGGGCGGGGGGGGGCGAAGGAGGCATGATGGCATTGTAATGCAAACTCCACCCCTTACATATTTGTGTGCATTGTTGTCACGCAAGTAGAAAAGGGCAGAATTTGCACTGTGATGTCACAATGCATGTTTCATCATTTTTGGCACAAATTTGGTTAGGACAGAGGCCCTTGTGAAGAAAACGTCTGTGCAACTCGTGTTGCAAGTGTGAATTAGTTGATTAGAGCTCCACTTTCATGTATTAGCCAAAAGAAATCCATCATTCATTTAACAATGTATATTTTCCCAGCAGGATAATACAGCGTCTCTTCAAAGTAATCTATATGCCCAGAGGCTTCCAAATTAATCTTGTGTAGTTTTAAGGCTAGAACAGCATTTTTAACTTCAGCAGATTTAAGATGGCTGGGAAATTCTAAGAATTGAAGTCCACACACCTTAAAGCTGCTAAAGTTGAGAAATACTGGATTAGATACTTAACACCAATGCACTGCTGACTAAAATCCTTGTTTATAAATGATTTGAACAGTGCAATGTAGTATATACTAAGGACCTTAATAAAAGTCAGATGCCTGCTTGTAGCTTTTTTTCTTTAAAAATATGAGGGAAATTACCCATGTGCTTGTGGTCATGGTCATTCGCCCAGGCAGACCCACACAGATAGTTGTTTCAGCTTAAGTATTTAGTATATATTTTTGTAGTGCAGGTAGTCCTCACCTTACAACTATTTTGTTTAGAAGCAGTTCAAAGTTATGACAGCACTAAAGAAAAGTGATTTACAACCAGTCTTCACACTGGAATAGTTGCAGCATTCCCAGGGTCACATGATCAAACTTTGGATGAATGTATTTATGACAGTTGCAGCATCCCGGGGTCACATGATCTCCACGTGCAGTCTAAATTGTGGTCACAAGTGGAGGATTACCTGTGAGCATGTGATGACCAAAGCAATTATGCTTAGTGCTCTCTCTGTAGCACCTACCTTTTGTGGATTATCGATTCATTCTACACCCGACTTTTTTTGTACAGGAGTTCAAGATGGCATACATATGCTGCTCCTATTTTTTCCCCAACAACAACAATGTCTAAGATTCATCTTAGAGAAACTGGCTGAAAGCTACCCAGTGAGTGCCAGTGGCTGAGGATGGTCTACAATAGGGGTCTTCAAACTTGGCCCTTTTATGGCTTGTGGACTTCAACTCCCAGAATCCCTCAGCCAGGCACGCTGGCTGAGGAATTCTGGGAGTTCAAGTCCACAAGTCATAAAAGGGCCAAGTTTGAAGACTCCTGGTCTAGAACTTGGGACTTCCTATTCCTTGTTCAACACCTTAGCAACTACTCCATATATTTATTTATTTCTATTTCTTTTATGCTGCTTCAGTCAAAATGACTGGCTGACTGAATCGCCTCACACAGCTAAAAATCCACAAAACAACAGTAAAGAATAAAGTTCACATCAGTAGTATTTCAACAGAGTCCCTAATGTCCGTAAGTACCATTCTTTCATCTCAGAGTTATCACACTGATTATTCTCCAGTTCTTGTGTGGAGTAATTACTGTAGGTCCTTGAATATTTTAAGGGAGGAAGCTGATCTCATCCTCAGCGAGGGAAGGGGAAAACGTTCCTGAGGAAGGCAGCCCCACAGGATGTACTCATTCCCACATGGTCTCCTGCTGTACCACATGCAACTAGGGACGCTTAGCATACATTCTCTGTACTGGGTGGGCAGATTCTAGCAGGCAAGGGATGCTTCTAGTTTAAATTCATCTATGTTTGGTTGCAACCAGGTCAATCGTGGCTCTTTTGGCATCACGATGCCCAAGGGACCAGCCATTTAGGTCAGGCAGAACCAGTTTGCTGACAATCACCTGCTCTCTCAGTGAAAGAATCAAGAGGCAGATTGAAACAATGAGATCTCCACACGCATGAGTTGATGCTATCGGTAGGCAGCTGCCTTTGGACTGCAGGAGGAGAATACCACAATTTGCATATGTTTGGAATGGGTTGTGTCTTCCTCCCCCCATTGTCAGGGACTCTCTGCCCTTAATTACCAGTGTAGATTTTGGTATATTTAAAGCAGTAGTACAGAAATGGTAGCTGTTGCCAAATATTTATATGGAAGGATAATGAATCCACAATTACAGAGCACTTGTGCACAGCAATGGCCTGCTTGCTAACTTCTCGTCTATTATTACTGGCAATAGTAGAACCAATAACACAACTTCGCCATTATGATTTCCAAACTCACATGCTAGCCCTCTCTTTACTGCACATCTGAAACATAAATGCCAGCTTTAGTTCAGCCCTGGGTGGAAACTGAGACAGTTGTTAGAGCAGTGTTTCTCAATCTTAACAACTTTAAACCGAACAGACTTCAATTCCCAGAATTCACCAGCCATGAAAGATCATGGCTGGCTGAGGAATTCTGAGAACTGATGTGCACTCATTTTAAAGTTGCTAAGATTGGGAAACGCTGCTTTAGAGCATTAGCCAAGGATTTCATGTGACATTACACTAGATTACCTGCTGCATCATAGAATCACATCTGGGAGGGAAAGCAAAGCTCATCTGGTCCTGCCTTCTAGGGTGTCCAAATTGTTCCTGAGCCCAGTACACATCAACTCTATCTATACTATCTGTGTTTTACACCAGGGGTCCTAATCTATGGTTGGTTGGTTGGCTAGCGGGCCGCGGAAATGGCTGGCTGGTGCATGCACACGTGGGCACGCATTCTCCCCACTTGCGCTAGCGCCCGTGGCCCCGTTTGCGCATGCACACGGGCGTGAATGGAGATGCTAGTGTCCGTGGCCCATTTGTGCATGGGCAAACATGGCTGCTAGCCATGGGGGGTGGCCATTCATGCATGTGCATGGCACTAGCACATGCTGCATGCGTGAATGGGGCCGCTAGTGCCGCACCAGTGTTTGTGGCCCAGTGTGTGGGTGCGCGTGCACACCAATTTTGAAGCTGCTCTCCTTCCTTCGGGTCCGCGATCCCGGAAAGGTTGGAGACCTCTGCTCTACACAGACTGCAGAAAGGTCTGTGCAGACTTAATGGCTGCAAATTACTGAAGCTGAGCAAGGCAAGCTGATACACTTCAAGTGAAGCCCTCTTCTGTCTCTGAAAAATTTGCCCTGTACTTCATAGTGGGAGTATTGCTGTACCATTGTGCAAACCATTTAAATTCTAGCACGCATGTTTTTAGTATGATAGAGGGGAGAATGATGGTAAAAATGGTTAACGCTGTTCCCCTTGCCTAGCTTGTACAGGTAGTCCTCGACAGTTCATTTAGTGACTGTTCAAAGTTACGACACTTTAAAAAGAGACATGATTGTTTTTCACACTTAAAACCATTGCAACATCCCCATGGTCACGTGATCAAAATTCAGACACTTAGCAACTGACTCATACTTGTGATGGTTGCAGTGTCCCAGGGTCATGTGATCACCTAGCAAGCAAAGTCAATGGGGAAGCCAGATTTCCTTATCCACTATGTTACTAATTGAACAGCTGCAGTGATTCACTTAACAACTGTAGCAAGAAAGATCGTAAAGTGGGATAAAACTCACTTAACAACTGTCTTGCTTAGCAACAGAAATTGTGGGCTCAATTGTGGTCATAAGTTGAGGAGTACCTGTATTTTGCTTAATCTTTCAAGGCAACTGCAGAAACTGTGTGGGGTTGCTTGTTTGTTGATGAATCTCAAACCAAGTTTCAGACATATACTAAGGAATTGTACTCCATACCATTTTATTTATTTTTTTTAAAAAAGGTTGGACTTCTCAAACTGTATCTCTCCATCCCCACAAATGATGGCCTGAGAAATAATAACTCCTTCTTGGATTTTTCTTTTTCCACGTTCTTTTATCTTGAAGTTTGAACGATGCTGTTGGCAAATGTGAAGTGCAGAAACCATTTAATAGTGTAACAGCTTGGGGTCATAAAATTTATGTTCTACAAACAGGAGGAAAGGAAGTTGCTTTATTAACTTTTTCATATCCACATTAAGGAACCTACACAATTGCATTTTTGTTCATTTGGAACAAGCATTTCAAACACTTGTCATCCTTTGAGCTTTTCCAATAAACCTTCTCATATTTAGCTATAGTTTTCAAAACCATTTGATCTGCTGAACAAATTATCTCGGCGTTGTTTTGTACTTAATAATTTATGATTTTGCAGCTAGAAGACAAGTAGGAATATACAGGAATTAGTCTAGCACACCAGATGCTACCTAGATCGACATTTCCTAAATTGGTGTATTTCAGATGGTCTTGGACTACAACTCCCATCTCTCCCTAGCCAGCACAACCATGCTTCCTGAGAGGGATGGAAGCTATAGTTCAACATATTGGAACCACAACAGATCTGGCACAAGCTCAAGTACATTACATACTATCTTCTTTCTCACTACAGTATCTCCATTTCTTCAAATGGCTCTTCTGACCATAGGCAAAATGTATGCCAAGGTTAAAATAACCTGACATTTTCATCCTGCCTTCTAGAAGTCAGAAGCAGTCTGTTTTGAAAGATCTTGAAAACATGTTTATACTGTATTCTAATAACAGGTCAAAACACATTGTCCCAGCTGCAGTACTTTATTATTTCTTTGCCATTAATTTATTATTGCAACCAGAACTCACATATAATTTCACATGTCCTGAATGGATTTTAACTAAACTTTTCTACCTCATGCAATAATCATAAGAGCAACTGTGTCCTTTAGATTATTTCTGTAAATCATTGTTTCCCTACCTCAGCAACTTTAAGATGTGGAGACTTCAACTCCCAGAATTCCTCAGTCAATGGGTTGAAAGTATTTGGAATTCACACTACCATCAACATCTAAAAGTCGCTAAGGTTGAAAAACACAGTTTTAAATGATTATCTGCCTAAACGATTAGGCACTTTTATAAAGCACACACTAACTAAAACGGATTGTCAATTTTGATAATAAATAAATAAATAAATAGAGTTGGATTCATTGTGGGGGGGAAAGTGGTTGGATATTGGATATAGGAGAGGTGGAGCCAGTTACAAGTGGAAACTGTGTTGCCCTTCCCCCCACCAAGGTCCATGAAAACAGGCTGCATAAATGCTTCATCCAGAAGGACTCCAAGAATAAAGAAATAAACAAGATAGCTCCAGATATATCTTTTCTGATTCCAGTAGTTATGATGTCATGCGTAAGCTTTCAAGTGTCAGAATTCTACCAATAATAAATGTTATAGCCATGTGTATACTATCTCCCTGGATGTCCGAGTGTCCTCGAACACATTTCAACTTAGGAAGGAGGCTCACTCCCCCTTGTGTGGTCTGCTGTGGCACACTTTTCTGCTTCCTTGGGCCTTGCACTTAGCCATTCCTCCTCCTCCTCCCCCCCCCCCCTTGTCTCTGCCTGGAAGGTGCAATCTGGAAAGACTGCTGGAAGCTCTCTTCGCTTCAGCTGCCAACAATGGCACCGTTGCAAAGCATGGCCTCTCTGCCTCTGTGCTCTGACGGGCCTCTTGTGTTCGTGAAAGGAGACTCTCAAATTTCTGGTGCAGGAGCAGCTGTTGAGGGAGCCGAAGCCCTCTTTTCAGAGACTTTCCCTCCTCCCCCTTCCCGTCTTTTGTCTCTGGTAAAGCGTGCTCCCCCCCTTTGACCCCATGGAGAGTGCAAATCCAGCCCCTTTGTCAGCCGCTGCAGACAAGTTCTACCCTAAATCAAGCCTTGTCTTGGCCCCCAGAAGCCAGCACGTGCCCACAGCCCCCTAATCTTTTAATTTCACCCCAGGAGGAAAAAAAAGCAGCTGTTCCTGAGCCGCCCAGGGCACAGCTGTCAGCTGCAGGCTTGTGGCCTCCTTAAGCAGCACACAAGGGGTGGGGGAGAGATTGGGCAGATATAAAGATATACATGGCTGTAAATTTTCAACAGTTGGCAGCAGGAGCTCCCAAAGGCCACCTTTTGGCCAGCCACAGTCAACATTTTCAGGCACGTTCAAACTTCAGCTTTGTTTGGTGGGGAACAAAAAGTTCATCTCAAAAAGGGCAGGGCACCCTGTCTGGCTGTATTATAAACTTTGCCACACTGAAATGATCAACTGTGAAATTACAGGGTAAGAGGGAAACAAGAAGCTAGCCCTTAAGGTGTGCTCCCCTTAGGCCTACTGCACACTCTTCAGATATAATGCCTGGCTGCTCTGATACAAGTGGGAGTAGAGTATGCATTCGATATGTAAAGAGGGGAATAGCAGTATCAAGACCTGCACTCTTTTGCTTGTCTGAGTAAGAAAAATAAGACCCAGTTCTGAATATTAAGTAGTTTGTCTTTCTTATTTGGCAGACGTGGGGATCCTTGAGCATGATTCATTTCCTGCACACAACTTGCATTTCTGCAGCTGAAAAAAGGTCAGTGCTCGTGTATAAGTGATCAAAGCTGAAAACTGCACAGATTAAAAAACAAAAAACCTGTGCAATTATTCCATGTCACTTTCTACTCTTATGATTTCCACACCTTTTCCACAGCAGAACTACTATAATAGATGTACGTAGAAAAAAAGCTAAAAGTGATAAAGCAAATTCAGGGACTCTCTGTTTGAGAACATCTCATTCACAGGATTATTAGGTGCCTATAAGAGTACGGTATGACAAGCACCCTCTGTATGTTCTTAAAAATTGTTGTTAATAAATTCATATATATTGTGGCATTGTGTATATAACTCTGCTTTTGCAAAACTGAAGGCTGCAGGGGTGCCTGCACTGTTTTACAGCAGTAAATGATACACATGCAAGTGAAACCTTCTATCTAAACAATTTAAGTAACTGAAAATTACAACCAACAAGAGTGAAAATCCTAAAGATACAAATTAGGTTTCGACTGTACTTTCCTTCCATGTAAGTAGAATAAAATTCAGCAGCAGCAGCCTTGGAGGGTAGGAAAATAGAGGAGTTCAACTTAAATGTGCAGTTTTCCCCTCTTTTTTTGTATGTTGTCTTTTTTCTGAAGTCTGTCTCGCCTGAGTTCTGGGTTGGCAGCAACAAGACAGCAGCTGCACAAAGATCAAAGAAGGCTCCCCTGAGCATTTGAGACAATTCAGTTTTTGGGGTGGAGAAAGCATGCAAAAACCAACGCATTTGCTTTGGTGTTTTTCAGAAGAGTTGAAATGTGTGCAGACAATCTATAGAGAAAACCGATTAAGCAAAACCTTTTAAGAAAACAAGGCCTGAGGAAATTGAGAATGTCAATTCCATCTGATAACGTGTCTCCTGGATAACTAAGTGGCCAAAGAAGAATCCTTTTCATGAATACTTCTGGGGAATCATGTTTATTTCAAGATAAGCACCGAAGAACCAGTATTAAATCACTGCCTATAATGATCAACCTTTATTAGCATATTGAACATGCATCTAGTTCTGTTCTTTTAAACAGGCAGGTTTTGGCTTGGTTCCTCTCACCTGGCTTGCAATTTACAGAATTTTAAGGAAACACTATACTAAGTGCAACATATGGCCAACGGTACACCTGCCCTCTACTTAGCACCTGCTGAATAGCTCTGTGGGAGTCGGGCTTCTGCCTGGAGCTTTGAGGGCCAGGGGGCAAAAGCATTCCAGCTCATTTACATGCCGGACTGAGGCCACGTGCCTGGACTTTGGACGCGGCTAACTCAGCAGCGTGGCAGGGCTCTTTCTGTATTATTAGCAAATCTGAAGAGCGTGACAGCCTTCTCTGTAAAAGCCATTCGCATACAGACAACTATACAGAGATCAAAAACATACAGTATACACAGCAGTTCTATTGAAATGGCAGTCATGAACCCAAAATGCCACTTAAATTAGTTGGTTTGAGCGTTGATACCTCATTAAGAGCATTCATGTATCGGTCATACAACTGATAGTATGAAGAAAGGAGGCATAGTCGTGAGATTCGACAATGTAGAAATCAGAGAATAAAAAGATCTTCATATCTGTAGCAAATTGTGGTCAAGATAAATGCAATTAATTCAAGTAGAATTCTCATGGAGTTTGTGATTGCTGTTTAAAACATGGTTAAAACAGTAATTCTAGCCACATTTAGAATTAAGTCCGACTTAATTAAATAGGTTAGATAAGTTAATTCTTGAAATTAAAAAACCCTTTCCATTCAAAGAAGCCTTAGATTTGAAGCTAATGAAAAACTCTGTGAAATGTTCAGTTATTATTCTATGACAAAGCCTGCCTTTGCTTTCCCTTCACTTGGTAACACAAACTCTACACACAAGCACCAAAACAAATATCTAAGAAGTCTTAAGGCAGTGATGGTGAACCTTTTAGAGACCGAGTGCCCAAACTGCAACCCAAAACCCACTTATGGATCGTCGAGTGCCGGGTGGGTGTGGCCCATTGGGTGGGTGTGGCCAATTGGCTGGGTATGGCCCATTGTGTGGGCGTGGCTGCGGTGGTAACGGCAGACTGGGTGGGACTAAAAAGTTCAATCAATCAATTCCAGCTTTGCAAGATCTTTTTTTTTCCGCGAGAAGTTGAAATTGATTGGACCTTTTTTTTTTTTTTTTTTGCACACGGCGGCAGAGGCCTAAAGCGAAAAGGTTTTATAAAACCCAGCTGAAGGCCTACGACTGGGGCGACGGCACGCATGCCCACAGAGAGGGCTCTGAGTGCCGCCTCTGGCACCCGTGCCATAGGTTCACCACCACTGTCTTAAGGAGTCCATATATTCAGCGGGATATTGAAATAGGACTTCATATCTCAGCTACAAAGATCTGGACATCCATTAGCAAAGAATTCTAAATCATTTAACTTCATTAAAATAGACATGTTGGAGGATACAATAATACTTCCACCTAAAGAAGAGACTACTGGCTCTGATTAATCATACTTTTATTCTGTCACTACTGTATACATTTACTCCTATGTACCTGGAAATAAACCCCGATGAAATCAATGGGACTTTATTTTTGGATAAAGAGGCCACATTTGACTCTGAATAAAAATAAATAATCTCGAAAATAAAACGCCAAACTAGTTAAGTCCACAAATAGTAATAAAATATCATGTATATTTCTCATCTGAAAATCTACATTTAATGAATTTAAAAATTAAGCAATAAAATCATTCTATGCGTGGTTATTGAAACCTGTGCATTATTTCTGCAAACTGCTTGCTTTTAACCGTCTAGTGCAGAATTGCACTAAAAATTTGTATTTACTTTTATGCATACTTGATCCAGTGGCAGCACATAGATGCACATAATCATATGCAGAATTAAAATAAACATCTCCTCTTGCTGTTTTAATATACAACATAGAGTGAATGGCTGTCCTACAATATATGATCTAAGTCAGCATTTTTCAAACTTGGCAACTTTTAAGTACTGCTGGTTGGAGAATTCTGGGAGCTGAAATCCAAACATCTTAAATTGCCAAGTATGAAAAACACTGGCTGAATGGTATTTTTTCCTTTTTTCAAACAAACAAAAAATCAGTACGTGCAAACATTGTATCGGGAATAAAGAGAGATGATGAGCTTGACACTTCTGCAAGTACCGGAACACATATGTATGATGAAACCGAAATCACATGACTACAGCCAGATGAGCAATAAATGTTTGCAAGACTCAAAACCCTATTGCAAGGGGGAGCTAGTAAGGAAAATATACTTGCAATAGAATTTAATGTAACAAGTAATGAATGCATCCACAGAGCAGCAGCATCCACAGGCTTTTGTTACCTTTTCAGATGGACAAAAGCAACATTTCAGCCATGTTCCCCTAAGTTCTGTTCCTATCAGGTAACATGTGCAACAACACAACACAGAGAGAGAAAAAGAATGAGTCTTGCATCATAATACTACAGCACTGCCAGCAATATCCACCTGCAGATATTGCTGTATATAGCTTTATACGCACGTTCTAGATACTGCACAGAAATTCTCAAAAGGTTCTCTAAATTCTTTGTTTGAACCAACATTGCTGTAATAGTATGGACCCAAGGGGGAAACATTTACCAATGTTTCTTCTTCTAAAGCCTTACCATTAGGCAGACTGAGAGATTTGCCTTAGATATCGCACATGGGTCAACTAGATATCACACGATGGGTTATTTATCCAAGGCACCTATCTTGTATTTGGGCTACTATCTTTGGAGTGCAAACATCCAGATGACCACTAGATGGGAGCAGATGGATTGGTTGCCATCTATGGGACATGGTATCCTATCCCATATCCTCTAACCTAGTGTTGCTACCCTATCACCGGTAGGTCCAAATAAGATCTAATTAGCAGACCAGCTGTCTTCTGCCCATCTTGTTTTGGGCAATAAAATCACTTCTACTGATTCTGAACACTAAAGCAAAGTAAGCATATTTGTAACTTTGCTTCTCCCACTTCCTCCAAACTAACACTACATACCGGTACCAGTTTGGGGCTTACCTACAACTTACGGTCAAAGAGCATTTCTCTTTTTGTCTATTTTGAGTAACTCTGGAGGCAGAACAAAAGGACCACAAACACAGGTGGTTTCTCTGGTGCACAACTGGTCAGGTTGAAACAGAGCTCCCTTAAGCGTCTCCTCCCTCCCCTCTGTTCCCCCCCCCCCACCTTTTCTCTTGTTCATTGGGCTGGAACTGAGCTTTCAGCACATGCTCTCAGGCTTCAGTCTAGCCTTAAACTACTGTAACCTAGCCCCATCTGTCACTCTATCTGAGCCATCTTTGCACAAGGCTTGAAAAAAAATATATGATGCCAGATAGGTCTTGTGGCAACCCTGGCCTACAGATGGCAGGGTGTGTGTGTTTGGGGGGCAGGAGAGAAGTTTTGGATGGAATGTTGGGACAGGAGGAGACCCAGCCTGGGACTTGAAGGCCCAATTCATTGCAGCAGCTGATGGCTGGAGAATGCTGCTGTGCTGCTGAACATCCTCTTGCTGCAGGCAGCAGACATTTCTGGCAGCCTCTTCCCATTTGCATCATTCATTTAGAGGAGCCCCTTTAAATTCAAAGGGGGATTAGGCTCTTTTTCTTCCCACCCCCAAAGTGGCCTCTAGATAACTCCAAAGGCAACAGGGAGACCCACTGTAAGGCCATTAGCAAAGAACAATGGGAAACTGAAAGGGTAAATCTGAGTGAATAGAAGAATGAAAGTTGGCTTGTGCCAGAGATCCTGTCTTATCACATTATGTGCAGCAGCAGATGGAGTGTGGTCTGGTTGCCAAGCAGAATTCTAGAGTTGTAGAGCATTCATGTCTGATATTCTGAAAAAGTACTCTAATAATAAATGACCCAAGTCTCGGATGCTTTTAACTCAGTGAGAGCTGCAATAAAAACACCATGTTTAATGATACAATTCACATTTCTAAAAGACAAAACAAAATGTGGACTTTATTGCATTTATTTTGTGTTGTTTTCCTAGAGTGTTATTCATTCAAGCAAAAACAGAGAGTTGTTTCATTTTTCTTTTTAAGCCTACTATCCTTTGCAATAAAATGCATTGTGCACACACACAAAATATACAACTTAACATATTTCTTGAAACACAAAGGAAAGCAATGATACAGAGTCCCTGCATTCTGAAATAATCTTTGTTGCAGAAATTCTCAATTTAAATAAATCTCTATTCAGATAACATATTTAAAGAAAAAGGTAACAAAGAATTTTCAACATACATTGGATATTTGCTGTCTTTATCCAATGCTATGCCATAGTCTATAAGGATAAGTAAAGCTAAACTGTAAAGGGCTTTCAATTATTTTTTTTTCCAAGACTCATTATATAGACTTAGCCAGAATAGCAAACACAGCAAACCAATATGCTCACATTACATCAGGAATGATGAATAGGAGGCAGAGATGGCCTCACCATGCAGCTGAATGACTGCCATGTCCCATATTTCTCAAGGTAAGAAAAAAATTAACCAGAACATCCCCCAAATCATTAAAAGACCAGACCTCCACAGCATGCCTTGAAGCTCCATTCTACATCCACCAAACAACCTAAGATGTGTCAGAAACAATCTCATGCCATCCACAACGAAGGGAAACAATGAACTCACTATGATAGGAACACATATTCCCATTAGAACCTTTCACCAACATTTATTCCAAACAACAATACCAAAGCATTTTCTATCTATCAGTCCAGTCTCATGGGAAGAAGCACTCTTGTGGTTGACAGTCTCCAGACATTCCGAGAACTACTGTTTCAGGCCCAAGACATAGAGACAGAAGAGCATCAAGGTGGAAAGCGAAACCTTCAGTTTGAAAAATGTTATAGGGCCCTGATCAAAGAAGGTTATATGTAGCCCCTTAGGAAAGCTAGATATGAAAAGCATATAAATCTATTAGATCAAAAACTACCAGGGAGGAGGTGGAACATATTTTGAGGAGCAGCAAAGAAGAGGGGACTATTGCAGGACAAGGAATACAGTAGAAGAGTAAGTATCAACAAGGAAAGTCGGTGGAGGAGTTACTTCGCTCAAAGACTTTACGTATTTCATTTTTGCTTTTAATGTTTAGATTTAGGCACCACCTTTTCTCTCGGAGTTAAACCAAGCTTACATGGAGATCCTCCTTCACTATATCTTCACAACAACCCTTTGAGACTTAGAGAGATTAAGCCAAAGTTTCTGACAGACAGCTTTATCGGGTTTTCTTCATGTGTTTATCATTTATGAACTATTTAGATCCTTTCCTAGGTAAGTCTTTCCTTCTCAAAGTAAACATATATTTAAAAAATGAACAAGGCTTATCACAAAGGATGAATACCTCTAGCAGTGCAGTCAGTTTGCAAAGAAGAAAGATGGAGTAATTTAGGGAGCTGAAGTTGTTGTTGTCATTTGAATAGTACCTTACACTCTTTTTCTTGGCAAATTAGCAGTAATAGCTATCCAGTTGGATTGGCAGGCATCCAGTGCCATTCTTTTCGAGAATCCAGGAAGTGTGCTCCCAGTTATGATAATCCCCGGCTACACTCAGCAAGAGAAGCCTATTCAAAATAAAAACAAAAAACAGGCCACCTGTTAAAACTACCATCCTCCCTTCTTTTCCCCCCCTCCTCTATCAAGTAAATTCAGATTTCCTGGAAAGGCTTGACTTGTCAATGAATTAGCAACAGCTAGGGCATAAATAAACTCTCCAACTGGGCTTTTTCAAACTTCCTGCCCTTGAGTTTCTGAATCAGTGACATGAAAGTGTTGCTCTGAAACCTAATTTTGGGAATTTGGTATAGAACGTTGCAAGTGCATTTCAAATATTGGAATAAGTATGCCAATAATGGGATGAAGATGTCAAGTTGTAAACATATGAGTGGTTGTTTTCTTCATCACATGTCAGTTGGAAGGCTTTGGAAAGGAGGTGGAGAGATAGAATGTGCTTGTCTGGGTTCACATTTTAATCCATTGGGCAAGTACTTTTGTGGTATTTCTTTGGAGCTAGATTTATATAAAATATTCTATTGGGAACACCACAGGATCATTCAGTCTCCAATCCTTGTGCAGAGTCACAGAAAATAAGGATTAGAAAGGATCTTGGATATCAGATAGTCCAATTCCAGGGTGGAGGAATCCATTCTAACAAAGATCCAGCAAAAAGAAGACACATCTTCTTTTTTGTCCTCATTTACTCCTTCTAGCAGGCATAGGTTTAAAAGCAAATATGCAGCTTTTTCAGAATCTTTTCCTGAGCAGCTTTACTCTATGGCCCAGCGCTTCTCTAATAAGTGCTAATCACAAGTTAACAAGCTCAGCTCTGTGAACTTAATTAGTTGATTAGTACCCTTCAGCCAGCTTGCCTGCTGCCTGAAATTGACCAGACCTTAATCAGTTACATCCTGAAGGCATTTGTCTCTTAACAGGTTCTAGCACATTCCTCAAATTGAAAAACCAGTCTTTCTGACGCTGGAAAAAGCAATTTCATGCATATGTAGGCTTAAGTACGGGGTTTTTTTTGTTTTGTTTTGTTTTGCAGTTTTTCACTGTAATTTTTGTCATGAATGCCAAGAAAGGTAAATGGTTAGTGTGTCCTCCTTTCCCCCTATTTGTCCTCCTTTCCAACTGCACATGTCCTCCTTTGCCTGTTCAGATGTCTAGTAACCTTATTCCTACAACATGATGCCAGCAGAGCAGTTTTCTGGCACAAGCACTGTGGAAAGTTTTGAAGCATTTGCTGGATTTTCCACTGAATCCCCCTTTCAAAGCAGATTTGCGAAGTGAGGCTGAGAACCTTCACTGGAGTCCATACAGCAAATTGTATCAGTTGACTGGGAAGCAATTTGCAGCTTTGTTGTGATATTGCTGGCTTTTACTGCTGTTTCTTACAGAAACTATATAATGTTGCTTTACAACTGCGTTTCGAATATGGAAAATGTTGAATATGGGTTGAATGGTGGGATGGTTTCTTAACACTGACCTGGATCAATAGCAATAACACCGCTTCACAGTGCTTTACAGCCTTCTCTAAGCGGGTTATAGAGTCAGCATATTGCCTCCAACAATCTGGGTCCTCATTTTATGAACCTCAGAAGAATAGAAGGCTGAGTCAACCTTGAACTGGTGAGAAGCGAAGCCGTTGAAATCTATTGTTTCCTCTGCTGTAAGTACAGTAAAAATGAGAGAATGTTCACCTTGGGGCCTGTAGAGAAATGGGGCCTGAGCTTTCATCTCTTTTTAGAAATAGCCTTGGTTAGGATACACACTTATCTATTTTATTTATTTATTTAGAAAATTTACATAGCCGCCTATTCGCTCACAACTCTAAGCAGCTTACAAACAAAACACAGTACAGAAAAAAAATAAAAATAAAAAATAATCCCCACCCCTCTCCCTGGCGACAATCCACAGTCAATATAAGTTTATAAGAGAAATCCAATTGGCCCAGAATGGTGCAATAAATGGGGACATAAAAGCCAATGGAATGGCTGCTCTAGGGACACTGATGGTGCCCTTCCACCACGCCCCCAAAAAGCACCTTGCATGTAAGGTAAGCTTCTACTGCCATTACCCCTCCCAGTGTGCACAAATTCCAGTTCTCTATACCACTGTTTCTCACATACTTGGCAATTTTAAGATGTGTGAATTTCAACTCCCAGAATTCCAGAGCCACACTGCTCTACCTAGACTGCTGGTGGTTTTGCTGCGGACTTCCTGGAAGGGGGCCAAGGACTGGACTATATGGTGGCAACAGAGACCTCAGAGACCTTGGCAGCTTCACTAGGGCTGGCAGCTCTCTTTCCGAGCCTCTCTTGAAGCTTTGACCAAGTAGTATGGCAGTAGCAAGAAGGAAGAGGCCATATGCCCCTGCTTTGTGCATCCTCAATTGTCACAGCCTAGGGGGTAGGTGGACTTGGCACCTGAGCTCTTTTACCACCGGGGAGGCCGTTTGCTTTGCAGCCAGAGAGTTCAATTTATGTTCTGAATCAACACAGTTGCATTACAGTCTGAATATACTGTATACCAATGAGCACATGTTGTTCTATAAAAAGGGGTCCTGCAACTGATGTGACAGCTGCAGAACTTCACAGGCAACTTTCATCTTACATAGTGAAAGTGGGGGAAATTATACTTTTGACTCCTCCCAAAGTTCAACTTTTTTTTTTCCATTTGATTCTGAGCCAGAATTTTATTCTCCATTGGAATGAAAGCACCTTCCCTTACGCTAATGGAAAGAAATTGGCTTATTTGTTTTTCCAAATGACAAGTCATGTTCAGTAACATTCTGATGGCTGGGTATGGGATTCTTTACACTTACTTTAGTTATGAAATAACAGGCAAAGGGAGAGGAGTAAATATCCAGCCTTTCACTATAATATTATCTCTCTGCCAGATTGCAGTTTCCTTAGGTTCCTACAGAGCAATGAAGCTATAAGTAAAGAAATCAAATGACAGTTAAATATCATGGGAGAAGCCAACAGAATTTATTTAGTTCAGAGCACTAACATAGAGGGATTCATACACTACAGAAAACATCAATGATGTTTCTTTGCTACCTCACAACAGTACTTTCAGAAACACGGCCCAAAAAATTCTAAAATGCTTCAATGATGTAAAAAAAGTCAGAGTTCTCATATCAGATGTAGTTTGAAACTTTGGACTAAATTAAGTGGACTTGAGATCTACGGATTTTGTTTGGCTTTTAAAATACTAAAATTGCTCTTGGCCAGATCTGATTTGTATAGGAATCACTGTGGAGATCTGGTTCTCTCCAGCCTTATTTCTGATTTATATTTATATTCAGTTTAGATCTGAATTTTATTACTGTATTTCCCCAGCCTCCTCCCCAAGAGCTAGCAATTTTTAAGGAGCAGAAAAGAATGAGGGTATTTAATCTTGAAAAAAAAGCAATGGTGAGGTGGGTTTTGTAGGCAGTATTACAAATACATGGAAGTTAACAATCATGCTCACTGTTTTTGTATTTAGGCAGACCAGGAGGGGATTAGTATTTGGAAGATCATAAACACTGAACTCATTTCCTAGAAGTTAGCAACTAATTTCCTAGAGAGATACCATGTGTAATCAGAAAGTCTGTCCGAATCTGATACAGTTTCAAGAAGACATCCACCTGGTATGTTCCCAAACAAGATCACATGAGCATTCATCCACTCATTCTTGCCTTCTTTTAATAAGACACGTGTTTTTTCTAATAATTAGCATGGCAAACATATTAAAAATGCAGTTTCAAGGCTATGAATATGAGACAAAGTAAAATAATTACATTTTCAAAAATGCATGCAAAGCAAACACTTTTCTTACCTATGACCTGGGGAATTTAACTGATATCAGTAATGGACCCTAAATTCATACAGCTGACCTGAACACATAAAGAGGAAATAAGCATCATACACTAATTCCTGGGTAACATGTAATATGAACTATGTATAATATGAATCGTATGTATTGATTGGCCAGGGTGATCTCTGGAAGATGTTCACTGGCTGCATTCTTAAGAACAATCTCTATATTGAACTGCAACCCTACAGGGCCCAAAAGTTGGGAAAGCCTGCTGCAGAGTAATTGCTCATGGGTGCTGTTCTTTACCCATCTGACAGTAAGCACCACTCAGCAGGAAGATTTACATCTAAAAAAACAGGTATGGGAGTGCTGGGTGGCATTAGAGAGATAGGGTTCCTGCAGCAACTTGCATTAGCTGAAAGTCCCACTTCAACACAACCACATATGGAACATTCAGAGAGTCCATCCTTTAAAAAAAAAAATTAAAGTTTCAGGAAAGCAAAGAAAATGTTCTGTGCTTGGCTAAACAGGTGAGGAAGGAGCCTTCTCTGCATGCCATGTGTTCAGACCTTGTGGCAGAATTTAGTCTGGAAACAGAGCTAAACAACACAGGAGTTTCTCCACATGCCAGAGCTTGATAACTGTTGTGAAGCAGCAAAGTATAGCAAGCATTTGGGGAGGGGGGGATTAGCTGCAAAGTTCCTATTTACAAATAACTCCCAGGCACGAGGTAATCATACCCCTTACATAATGTCATCAGCACCATCAGGTAAACAACCCCGGAGCTCTAGCCGGCAAATCGTTACCAAAAGAAAAACATGATTTCAGCTACTGAAGCCCCAGTCCGCCTCAGATCCTGCCAGCTTCTGGGCCTGTTGTTTGAACAGGGTGTATGTGATTATTGAGCGGCATTCAGTGTAACAATCGCCGCTGCTGTCCAAACTATTGAAGTTGCACGCAAGCACAGGCCAGTCCTGTTAGCAATTACGGAAGGCCATTTGAAAGCCAGGTTGTTACAAAACAGGCCTTGGCTTCAAAAGAAGCCGAGGAAAACTCAGAGCGTCGCAAACCTTGCTCTCGCAGTTCCCTTGAAACCAGGACTGTTTTCACAGGATTTCACATAGCAAGGAAGGACATACTGGGTTTCCAAATGTTCCGGCTGCAGCTTGTTTTTACTCTGGATTTTTTTTTTTCACCATTTCATTCTCTCTGCGTGGTCCGTTGGGAGAAGAGATGAGAGTTCGGAGGAGAGCAAAAATAAACAAGAGAGATCCCCTTTCTCTCTTTCTCCTAAGATACGTTTTTGTTTACGTCTCCATTTGTACCGAGGGGAAAAAACAGCTGAAGCAACCTTTGGTGTCATGACATTCTCTGGAGAGTTCCTTGACCACCGCATTCTGCAAAATTTGGATGCAAATTTGTTGAGTGGGGGGTGGGGGTTTGGCAAGGGTACAAAGAGAGGAGAAGACCTTTTGAAGATTTGCCAAAAAAAAATTAGCATTACTTGTTGAAATGCAAGAGCTCTGCTTTGCTCGGAAGCCCTTTCCAAATTAGTTGGGATCTTTAATAAGGCTAAACATGATTTCCAGGACTTGTCCCTGGGTAACAAACAGCGAATGCCATGTGATCAAATCATTGCAATGACAGTGGCTGAAGGCTTGCATTTGATCAAATGTCATAACACTATGTTCTGCCAAAAGGCAATACCGTAGCAACTGCCATGGGTGTGTGTTCTGACAGAGGAAAAAAATTGGGAAGGAAAGACGATAAATACATCGTGCCATCTTTAAATAAAAAGAGAAGGTGAGAAGAATGAAAGATGTTGTGGATTGCTACATTTTTAGATCGAAGACAGAAGCAAACTGCTGGAAATTGAAGGGCATCTCCCCAAGTGAGCATGCACAAATCGTATTCTGAAGCTCAGTGAATAAAATACTGTTTGAGTCTGAGACATTGCCAATCCATTCTACTTGGATTCTTTTATCTATTATCTTCTATTATCTTCTATTATCTTTCTTTCCCCCCTCTAGTCCTTCAATTTCTTTGATTTCCTGTAAACACTGAATAAGAGGTAGCATAACCAACAATATTACCTTATTTTTTATTACTTTTGGGGATAGTCTTTTAAAAAAACATGAGATATTGCACTGGCTCTATCTGAGAATTCCCCTTCTCTTTATTTGAGTCCAACTCTTAGAATGCCAAGCAAACGTCATGAGGGGAATCTTCTGATAGAATTGACTAATCTTGACATAAATTGTGAGCTCTGCAAGAAACCAAGTGTTCTTCCCCAAAGTTAATGTTTTATGTGTTTACAATGGAGCAGCTGCTCTGCTAATACTACAGCCAGGAAAGAATTTGCATTTAAATCTACACAGTCATACTTGTACTGCATGATTCAGCTGAAAGGACTATTGCTAGCTTCTGCTTACATTGCAAACTAGTCTAGGTTTATTTAGAGGCAAAAGTAATTATTATAATGCTGTATGTCCAAGTTGTTTTGGGAGAGTTTTTGAATTTTAAGGGCTGTAAGGAACAGACAAATATTTTCTTGATCATAAATCTAGATGCTTTTATTTGTTTTATCTCATGGCCGTAAGCAAGCAGGGTAGGCAACCTTGGCTCTTTTATGACTCGTGGACTTCAACTCCCAGAATTCCTGAGCCAGCCATGTTGGCTCAGAAATTCTGGGAGTTGAAGTCCACGAGTCATAAAAAGCCAAGGTTGCCTACCTCTGTGTAGACACTTATACTTCATAAGTGGAAAACAGGAATAAGTTGCAACTCATCTTCAGCAGATTTAATCAGCATACTTAATCTTACTTGGCTAGAGTACTGATATTACTGAACAATGAGAACCAGTTCATATCTAATAAGTGGAAATACTTCAGTGGCTTCTAGGAGCTCCTCGTGCTGCAGTGGTTAGAATGCAGTATTACAGACTAACTCTGCCCACATACTGTACTAGCAGTTTGATCCCAACTGGCTTAAGTCTTGACTTGGTCTTCCATCCTTCCAAAATCGGTAAAATGAAGACCCAGATTGTTGGGAGCAATATGCTGACTCTGCAAACTGCTTGGAGAGTGCTGTAAAGCACTATGGAGCGCTATATAAGTCTAAATGGTATTGCTAACTGCTATAAGGGACATGCTACTGGCTTATAGATTCCTTCAGCCACATGATCATATGATCACTTCTAAATATTTTCCTTTCTGCCTTTTTGAGCTATTTTTACTACTATTTTTCAATCTAGGACAACAACCGATTGCATCAAGATGAGAATGGGGAACCTGCAGCACAATTTCTCTCTGTCAGCTACTTGCATCTCCTGCCTATTTCAATAATCCTTACTCGTCAGATTGCCCTTGTAGGAATTGCTTCATCTCTTGCTTGTGGTCCTTATTGAAAATTAAGTGTCTAACCCTTCAGATTTCATCAATTATTGTTCTATGTTGCATTCATTTGATTTTTCCTGGTGCTGAATGTCCTTCATAGAAAAAGTTCCTCAGCTCTAACTTAAACCATAATATGCCTTCAAACAAGGAACAGAGATTTACTGTGAAATACTAATTTCAGTCCTATTTTGAAAATAATTTACAGTTAGTTTAAAAATTTGAAAAACAGAATGCAGGAATCTCTCTCTCTTCTCTCTCTCTCTCTCTCTCTCTCTGTTTTTGATTCTTTTATTTTCTTTCTTTTTTCTATCTTTTTTTCTTTGCCATTGTCTGTAGCTTTTCTTGTTTTTTCTTTATTTACTATATCTTTTTTCTTTGAATGTACTTATATATGTAAAATCTTTTTAATAAAAAACTAGAAGTGTTGAGTTTCCGAATGTTCAAATGTGTTTTGGCAATAATTGTACAAATGTGGAACTGTGGGCCTCCATAAGGCAGACCATACAGAGCAAATTATCTTGCATCATGATATCACTGCATAAATGAAGCAAAGTTGTCATTCTATAAAGGCTTCTAGAGATGATGGTTTGCTTTGGGGTAGCAATTGCTGGGATAACCCAGTTGCCACTGGGGCAAACAAAATGCTGCACTAGATAGCCATTTGGACTAAACTATAAGAGCTGTTCTTATGTTCATTTGTGTTTCTCCCTCATTACATAATCTATTCAACCTCGAAATGCAGTGTTCCAGTTCTCATTGGTTTTTCTCTAATTTTTATTATGCAATGCGTATTTCCGACCAATAGTTAAAGGTTAGTGTGATAATATGTTGAATTCAGTGTTGAATTCCAAATACCACACCTCAGTTCCCCATCTTCTAGTTTTTCTTTACTTCCATTTCCTACTAGCGTTTTGCAACCAGCAATACTGTTTCAGTCATTCATTATTTTCTTGGGCAAATATAGGTGATGATTGCATGTTGCCTTCTATGCTGCTGTTACATTGCAATATGAATGAATGTGTTTCACCCCCATTGTCAGATGTGCCACTACAACTGTTTCAGGCTACACTCTTCTACGTGCTGCTATTGGCAGAGCAGATGCCCGCTGCAGGGGCATGCTTATTTACTCAGTGGGACATAATACTGTCCTTGGATATATGTAGTATTTTTTCAGTAACATTTTTTTTCTGTTACCATTAATACAGCTGGTGTTCTGCTAGGTATCCATGGCCACTTATTCGGCAAAGCTAGTATCACAGTTAACCATGATATCAAATTCCACTGTTCACAGTCTGTTAGATGTATCTGGCAGCCTGAAGCTCAGTCCCAGAAGTTGCCCATCACCTATTTTAAGAGCACTTGGCTCTTTCCTTTTCAGGCCTTGACATTTTCTTTTTTATAATGAATAATAAACAACCTTCTCCCAGTTTAATTAATTATAGTGTCCTTTGGGATGGATGATTCCTTCAGCAGTTTTATCAAATTGAAAAGGAATGTCTCAATGGATTTTATGAAAAGAAAATCTGACATACCGGTAAATGAAGCCCCCTATTCTGCTTCAAACTGATCCTCTGGAATAAGTACATGCAGTTGTGAGGTTGCTGGCAGGACATGCCCATGTGTGCAGAGTATCTTTTCCAAAGTCACTTCCCTAACTACCTGTAGATTTCTGAGTCCAATTCAAAATGCTGGGCATTACCTTTCAGGTTTTGCATGGAACAGCGCCAGTATACCTAAAATAGCACTTTGGATCAGAATATCCATTCTGAACATTAAGGGAAGGCCTTGCAAAGTAGATTGGGTCTGAAAATCACACCAGGCTTTCTTGCCAGTAGCTCCCACTTTGCAGAATTCTCTCCCCACAAAGCTATAAGCACCTCTAACCCTCCTTGTATTTCAAAATCAAAGGAGTTCTATTTCAAAGATGATTAGGGGACTGGAGGCTAAAGCATATAAGGAAAGGATGCTGGAATTGGGTATGTCTAGTTTAATG